>NC_084992.1:8280336-8580336 GCF_963691925.1 Scomber scombrus | reverse complement strand
AGTATTAAAAACAGTCAGGCACATCTGCTGTAACCACTATTGTAAAAGAAAGAGAAACTGATATGGTTGCCTCTTTTAAAATCCTCACTGTGATGTGCTGCAGTAGCAGTGGTTTTTCAGGTAAGGAACAGTCCATTAATCTCTAGTCCACAGGGGAGCAGCACATTTACAATTATTTCTTACACACATAGCAACATCATTTTATATGTTTCATGTCTAAACTTCATAATGACCCCTTTTACTTCAGAGCTTCATACAGTTGCTTACCTTTCCTAACCTGAAGCCCGCCCTGTTAACACATCCAATAAATAAGTGTAAAAGAGATACAGTCTCACACAGGCTGTCTCGTCATTATAATAACGACTCTGCAGTTACTCCTTTTTAACAACATGGACAGTGGGTTAAATCTTTTCACTTATATTTGGTTGTCTAGTGAAGAATTTTAGACCATAGTCATTTTTGTTTTAATCCAAAGTTTTGACTCTGAATAAAGTTTTAACATCTGAGATAATGCTCTTCGACCTCACAACTGTTTACACAATTCCACAATGAATCATAAATGAGTATTCTGCCACAAGGAAGAAATAATCTTCAAATGGATGTCATAAAATGTAAAAAAAACAAAAACTTACTATAACTTAAAATGTATAATATGACTGAAAGCACAAATAACTTATGATTTTGCAGTATAACACAATGGGCAAAACTCTATCAGAAACTAAACAGCACTGTGAGGGGGCAAAAAGACACAAACTTACATGACTAATTATGAGACATTATTCTCTTCTAATGACAAAGACAAGGAGGATTGTCCCACTTGGAAAAACTGGAGCTGGGAAAGGTATCCTAGCTAACACAATATTTGATGTGTTTAACATATGTGGTCAACCATACACTCAACTCTGAAACAAGACAATGTCAAACAGAAACCAAATCTATCAGTGGAAGAAGCATCACGCTCATCGACACTCCTGGTTTGTTTGACACAGACAGACCTGAAGAGGAACTGAAGCCTGAGATAATGAGGTGTATCACTGAGTGTTCTCTTAGGCTTCATGCTTTTGTAATTTTACTTCAAGTGGAGAAATTTACCAAGCAAGAGAAGGATTATGTTAAACATCAACCCAAATCTTTAATATAGAAAAGAGAATGTGAAGTTATAATACTCTGGAGCATTGCTCATTCTGGAATACTTTACTTTGAAATTCACAATTTTAACCTAGATATGTTTAATATAAACTTCTGACTTTTGCAGCCATTGTAGAAAACTACAGAAGTAAAACTGTTTTGACACTTAGTGGCAGATGCCTTGCCTGAACATTCCTGCTCACAGGCTGAGACTCTGACATGTGATGAACAATTACCATAAATATTTATGTTACCTGTTTCACCTCTATACTGTGTGCAGGATGATGGTGTACGTAACTTCATACCCCCGACTGAAGCCAAATGTTCCATTGTGTCACCAGGTTTGACTTTGTGTGAGAAAAAACATGAAACAATCATTTATTTATACTTACAATGTACAGTATACAGTATTTTCACTCATGATATGTAAAATATACACTACAAAAATCACATTCTCAATGTCAGGGAGATTGTAGTGCAATATCTTGGTAAAAAGAAAGTGATCTTTATTTTCAGAGAAGAGACCACGTATTTCTTAAAAACATTAACTTGACATGATTTGTTCACGAGCAAACCCATCCCTGAGCTGTTCTTGGAACAGACAGATATCCTCATATTCTTACCCTGACCTTAGCATAACCATTTTGACGTTATAGCTAAACTGCACCTCATTTTTAACACCATTTTCACCCAACAGTTGCATTCATGATCAGTTTTTCCTCAGCTAAAATTGTTCTTGAGATAATGTAAGTACATCTTGATTGTATGACATTGAAATCTGCAGATTAAACATTAATGCACAATGTTTAACTACAGTAACATTTAGGTAACTAAAGATACTGGTATAACTTAAGGCAAATAATATTGACTTTGCAAACATTTATCAAAGTTGAGACCGCCTTGAAGTATGAAAAGAAGACAAAATGCGAGAGTCAACCATTTTGTATAATTATTCACATCAATGACTCTTCTGCATTGCAGTATATCTACTCATGCTTATATTAGCTCGAGTGTAATCCACAGTCTGATTCAGGCTGCCTGAGGACCTGGGGTGAAAGTATAAATGGTACAGCAGGCCCCCCATCAGCAGAGAACAGTGATGCATGTTTGGTAAAAGGGCTACATCTCAAATTAAGATTTGCATGATATAGGTTGATTGATAAAAACAATGTACTCTTAAAATAATTAGTTTGCAAACTCATCTGCAATTAAATACAGTGGGCAGCATTTTAAATGTTTATTTCTCAATGTTGTAAAAAATGGAATTATTAACATTTTGAGAATTAGATTTGTTGAGCAGTCTTGGCAGGAATGCGAGAAGCAATATTGGCGGGATTAAAGGATTGTTGATGACTTTGTGAATGTTAATGATCTCATTTTGGCCAATTCGGATGTCTCTAAATGGAAATCAGCAGAAGATCTGAGAGCATTCCCTCTCCACATCTGGTTATAAGTCTTGATCAGCTTCAGTTTTTACATTGTATATATAAAAATATACTTCTTTTCATTGCCCTGTATTATAACTCCTATATTTAGAGCTTTTAAAGGTCAAATGTTTGCTGTTTTTGTAAGAATAGCTGGAAAAAGAAGATACACTACAGTAACTTCTGCATTTGTGTCCCTCTCTTGCCTGAATTTTTGATCCAAGATGGACAGAGTGTATGTGACTAATTCGGATTCAGTAGATGTTACAATTTTAGCAGCAAATATAGCAACAATGGGAATGGGAGAGGCAAATTGTAAAGTGTTTGAATCAAAGTACTATATAGAACAGAAAAGTGAAAAAGAACACTTTAGCAGTCAGTTTATTTCAACTATGTGTGAGAAGTGGCGCATTCTCCTCACTTTTTGTTGTTTTTTACTATTTGAAGTGTTTGTTGAAGTGCTTGTTTACCTACGTCACTAAAAGCCTTTACTGTGTTCTTTGCTGCCTCCCCTGGTGAGTCTGCTTGATCAGCTACATGATATCCTATACAACCTCCTACTACTGCTCCTGCTACGGCACCAACTCCTGCACTAACTCCTGCACCTATGCTTAATCCAGTTGTTACTGCTGATGCCCCTCCTGTTGCTCCCATTGCAAGCTTTGCTATTGTTGCAGCTGTCGGCATTGTCATCACAGCCGTGACAACTAACATAATCATTGCTGGCACACCAAGCATAGCTCCTAACAATACTCCTGTTGCAATACCTGCCAGTCTGATCCGAAACTTCTGAAAAACGCTAACTTTAGCCTGCTCTCTGATCTCTTGATCTGACATTTCTTTTGATAAGAGTCTAATTCTCTTCTCCTCGTGCTGCATTTCTTCCTCCACTGCTCGCAACATTTCATTGGTGTAGCAGTCTCCATTGTTTTCCATTACCATCTTCTCTATGGTGTTGAGTAGCTCTGCCACCTGAAACTGGTTGCTTCTGTATTCATCAGGTTGTTTGTTGTTCCAGTATTTATTATCAAAGACGTGGCACCGACCGCCACACTCATTCACCAGATGACTCAGATCCTCATTCTGACTGACAAACTCCTTAATTGTCTTCCCTTTAGGGAGCTGGCCACCATGAGTGAAGACTACTACAGCAAATTTTAGAGCATCTTCTGTGAAACACTGGCGTATTTTTGCGATGACATCTTTCTCCTGCTCTGTGAATTTATCCACTTTGAGCAAAATAAGAAAAGCATGAGGCCCGGGAGCGCACTCTGTGATGCACTTCATTATCTCATCCTTAACTTCGTCCTCTTTCCGTTCTACATCAAAGAACCCAGGAGTGTCAATCAAAGTGATACTTCTTCCATTGACAGATCTTGTTTCTGTTACACATTGTTTTGTTCCAGAGTTGGGAGAATCATTTGGTTCAAACAGTTGCTCTCCAAGTATGGTGTTGGCTAGGTGGCTTTTCCCTGTTCCAGTTTTTCCCAGCAGGACGATCCTCTTTGTTGACACTAAAAGAAAATATGACTCTGGTAAGTGCATTTGTCTCTTTGCTCCTTTGCTCTCTTTAGCTATTAGCTTTCAGATGTGGATTTCTTTTTGGACAAAGACATATGACATATATGTCTATAATGTGAATTAGTCAGTATAACTGTCATACATTTTCTAAAATCAGTTAAATTGTCCACTACAACAATCTTCTTTTATATTCACGCAAACAGCAAATGCTTTTTTGCTGACCATTCACAGTATTATCACACCAAATGCCACTTTTCAGAAATATGCAACAGATTGGCTTAAAACTTCTCCACTTCTTCTCCACTTTTTTGCTTAGTTATCAGAAGGCATCATTGGACTGAATTCCAAGTCTTTGCTGTTGTATGAAATCTATACCCACCTTGGTCTGATTGGTGAACATCTTCTGAGAGTTTCAAAATCTCCTGGAAGCACTTGAAGGCCTGCAGACACAAAGAAAGTATAGACTTAAATACCAAAATCCAGAGTATGTTAATATTAGTAGAATTTGGTTAATAATGTGAACATTTTCTTCAGGCCATCAAACTGTGACATTTGTAAAACAGTATTAAACACACTAAATGAATAGCACCAGTTATCTTTAGTGAAGACACGTTGAACTCTGCAAAATGTTATTCATGACAGACAGCTGACTAAAGCCTTTGCTGCACTGCTGTTTCACTAAAATTACAAACAACAGATTTTCTCCTACCTATTTAAACTATAGGTTCACAATTTTATAAATGTCACTTAAAACAACAACCAGCTGCCCAAATGAATATTGACACGTGTTTCTTGCTGTAATCATTCCTCTTGTTCATACTGGATATTAACATATCCCTCATGATACACTTTCAATATACAATTGAGAAAATGTGTCTAAACTTGACTGGTGATGAGGGACAAAAGCCCCAGTTGTCATTTTGAGCAAAAATTGATTTCAAAGCTGATCTGAAGATAATGAGTCACATAAAGTGTAATTTGAATTTCATATTCACTTCAAATCAACTTTTAATTATATTGATGCAGGGTTGGAGGACTGGGGCTGATATATTGAAAGTGCATTATGAAGGGATCTCTTAAAGGTCATCTAGGCAGCGGATTGTTGTTTTAGGACAGACGTGTAATAAATGTGAATTTACTGCACTTGGACTTTGAGTCCATGAATATCATTTGGAATAGTTAGTGCTTCTAATACATTGCATTTGTATTACCATGATAGACTCTTGGTCATGGGGGTGGATGACGATGCGGACCAGGAACGGTGTTTTTCTGGCTCTGTTCAGTTTAAAAGCATGAACTTCCTCCTGTAGAACCTGGGCGACCACGCTCTCAGGAAAACGCAGGGCAATCCCAGATCCGAGTACAGGGAAAGCAACAGAATCAAATCCCCTGTTTTCACAAGAAGTCAGGGTTTCTTTGATGGCCATTCTCAGAACCTGGGAAAAGTCAGAAATAGGAAACTTAAGCTCTTGAAAATCTATCACCCCCTTAGATTAGAAAGGAGAGGAGGGTATGATTTACAATTTACTAATTTGATGTAGATATGACAGTATTCTAACACACCAAACCCACACTAGGGACATGCACACACACTCCTATACACATATGTATCTATTTAACAGACTGTTTCACCTCGACTGCTGTCCCATTTGGGTCATTACCCCAAGGAAACAGGTTGAGGAAGATCACTGCTTTGGATGGAAGTGCAGGCAAATCCTCCACCATGACTGTTTCACCAGGCAGCGTTTCTTCTGCCGCTTCTTCTCTAAACCTTGAAGCCAGCTGAACTCCAACCGTTGTGAACAAAGCATTTCCAATACGTGTAGAGAGAGGATTGTGGCCTTGCATTGGAGAAACCAGAGCATCGACCTAGCAAAAGAGCAGCAGAGATGGTGGGGTTTGAACACTTATTTGCTTTTTATTTGTGCAAATATGTTTCCCCACTCTCACATTATTCCCTAGGGTGTTTTCTTATTGTTAATCAACTGATAGCCACAGGAAGAAATGTAGGTTTCCCCCTTAAGAACACATTTAATTGTCATACGCTTTTAAACACTTTTAAAAAGACATGTAATTTTCCGCTTTCAGTATTTTTGTGTAATATTGGAGGACCAAAACCAGGATGTAAAACCAATTAACATGCCAATTCATTTTTCATGGAAAAACGCCTGCAAATATTCCAAACATTTTAAATTTTACAGTGCTGAGAACAATTCTTACACTCCAATATAATCACTTACACAATATGAGAATCTCTAGTCTTAACAGGTTTGAACAATTTTCTTATCACCTCAGCTGAGTTTCTCACCTGCTGGCTCTCAATGGTTCCCTGAACGACCTCTACGTGGACACTCTCTCCAGCACCTCCGGCAGTGGTTCCACTTCCAGTGTCTTGGGCAGCAAAGTCCATTGGGAAACTTATAACTTGGAGAAGTCTGTCACATGCTTGTTGCATTGCCCACACCACCTCTTCCCTGGTATCTATCAGGATGATTCTGCTCAGACTTCTCCTTCCCTGACTACCAAACTCTTTAACAGCTGTAACAATAGCCTCTGAGCACACTCTGACATTGACACGAAATATACCAGAGCTGATACAGGGCATGGCTATCGACTTGAACTCCATCATTTCTGCTAAATTAAGAGCACACTTGACAGTTTTTTCCAGAAAGACCCTTTCTTTGCCACCTGATTTTCCACCAACAGGCCCAACAGCATGCAGCAGTTTCTTGCAGTTTAGGTTCCCCCCTGTCGTCACTACCACATCACCTGTAGGAATTTTCCCCACCTGCTTTACTATTGCACTGCTCTCCCTCTGCACCTCAGGGCCGCCTGCTTTACTCAGTGCAGCAGCAACCCCTCCACAGTGGTCCAGATCCTCATTTGCAGCGTTCACCAGGGCATCAGCATCCTGTTTGGTGATGTCACCCTGACACACCAGCACCTGGAGCCCATCATGAAGACAGTAGCTGGCAAATATTGTGCTTTCTTCACTCAAACTCAAAGATGTCAAATGCTGTGCATCTTTACAATAAAGGTCCTCAAACTGAGAATGACCAACACAATATCTTTCTGTCCCTAATGTCTCAGTATCTTGAAGATGGGAGTCCAGAAATGTCACTTTACTGGGTGGTCCTTCCAACATCACCATGGACTCAGAGGAAGACATTAAAGGGTGGAAGGTAACACCTGAATAATCAAAACCATGCTGCTGCAGCAAATCTGGTAACTTTTCTGCTAACTCTGGGAAAGGCAGATCAACTATGTGTTGCACATTAGACTGGTCTACAATAAAGAGTGTCACAGCTTCTCTCAGTTCTTCAACCTCTTTGGTGTGGCCCAGTAAGCACACTGTGCTGCCTGAGCCAAAAATGACCTGAGCCCTACATCGTCCTTGGTTTAACTCATTCTCCTTCGATATAAGTTCTAACTGAAGTTCAGATGGCACAGTAGAGCAGTAAGGAAGATCAATATTTACTTCCATGAACTTGCCTTGCAGTGCCTTTTCTGTTTCATCAAGATAATCAGCGAAGAGAGAGAAGAGGCGTAGCTCTGTGTCCCTTAACTCTATTTCCAACTTGTCACCAACCCCTAAAAAGTCACCTAGAGCTCCTGGATCTCCATATGACTTTCTCAGGAAGGTCAAAAGATGTGGGCTAATGTCAGAAACAGATCTCTCTAACACTAATTTCTCCTTCTCATAGACTGAATCTCTTGCCTTATGGATCTCCTCCACAGAGCCTTCTAGGAATAATTGTCCTGCATTTCCTTTTGTCACCTTAACTCCTGGAAAATCTTGTCGCAAAAAGTGCTCAATGTCTTTCCAGAGTAGGCGAAGCTTGGCCTCAACCAGTTGACAAGTACTGATTTGCTTCTCCCTTACAGATGGCCTGTTCTCTATATCACTCAACCTGGCATCTATCTGAGATCGTTCCCCAACCACAACAGCCATCCCAGCCTCACTGTACACTTTCACTTCATCTATAATCTGTTGAGACCTGCGGTACTGAAGCAAAGCTTTCATTTTGTGAGGGTTAAACTCAAAATGGCAGGGGTAGCGTTCCTGTAAACCTTTAAAGAGTTTGTCCACCTCATCTTCCCACTTTTTGACTCCATCTCCTTTTACAGCACCAGGCTGGGTTAATCTCCTCACTAAAACCCTCCCGTCTTCTGGATAAAGCTGAGCAGAGCATGCCACAGAAGCAAGTGTTTCCTCTAGTTCTCTCCGAGCCTTGGGACTTTCCTTTAGGTAGCGAAGGAGATAAGCATCAAAATGTAGTTCATATTCTTCACCACTTGATGGAGGAGTTGAGCCAGGAATGGGCTGATGGCTCTGTGTAGCAGAGAGATTTCCTCTTAATAATCAGAACAGTTTACTCTCATTCCCCCTCCACACCCCCAAACGTAAAAACTGATAATAAATTCTCACATACAGCATTGATGATGCTGCAAACGTTGTGCTAACCTGAGCTGGAGTTGTGAAGTTCTGGCTTGGAGTTGAGGTGGATTTGGGAGAGGAGGAGAGAGGTTCCAGGCTGCCTCGGACAGTAAACACCAGTGGACCATCTCCAAGCTCCACTGAATGCTGGGACCTCTGCAGAACTGCGTGCTGGTCTAAGACAGAAAAAGCAGCTGACGTTCTTGATTTGACTCTTTTTCTTTTTTCTTCTTCTTACATTTGTCATATCTACCGTCTTATTTTCTTACTTCTCTCCTTATTCACCTCTTTCAATTTTTGCCTGGCGACTAAAATTAATCGAACATCCTTACTGTCACAGAGTGCACCACAATACAACACTTCATCATGAGATCCTGCTTTGTTGTGTGTCATGTAGTCAGGTAAACAGGTATTCAGCTTAATCTGATTTTACATCAAGTGACGTCAATAGTTTCAAATCAGTTGTTGCAGGAAATGAAATGACCTTGTCTTTTGCTGTGGATTATTATTGCTACATTCCTTTGAAATCTATAAGATAAAAATGTCTAATCTGATAACAACAGTGTTTTCCTTTTTGTAATCATTCCTCTTGCTCATGACCTCCTAATGCACTTACAATGCAAGTGATGGGGCATCAAATTCACAAGCCTTGTTTTCAGCAAAAATGTATTTCAAGTTCAATCTGAGTATAATATGAGCATTCTGAATTAGTCAGATTTATTGTTTTTTTTAAAAAGTACCTCTTTGTGTCTAAAAGAGGAAAAGACTGACTTTAAAGGTACTTTGGATAGCTGAAGGCTCATTAAGTAAAATGCATTTTTGTATAAAAGGAGGACTGTGGATTTTGTCCTCTTTACTGACATTGCAAGTGCATTACGTAGGGATACATGATGTAATGATGATGAATGACTACAGCAAAACAAACAAACAAAAAGGCACCAATATTCTTTTGGGAACATGATTATTGTTTGAAGACAGACAACTCTATCAGCACTGTTTGGAGGTATGTTTCACTTTTTCAGGAAACTGACACCCAAAATGCTGTTGAATGAGCGTAATCACTGGCTGAATATTTTTAATAGAAATACATACTTTGAAATTCTAAATCTTTATGTAATTGCTTTTAATTGCTATCAGCGGTAACAAAATGTCAACAATTTTAGACCTGGTCCTCCACTTGTTCAGACAATAAACTACTAAATGCGTGAATATATTGTGCGTCATGTGTCCTACCTTTCTGATATTTAAAAGCTATCCTGTAAACTTCATCATTCACTCTTATCAGTGATCCGCAGTCACCTCCACCTGATTTGCGGTGAATACGGAAATACTTCTCTATCTTCTTTTCCTGCTCTGGGGGCAAGCTGCGGCAGTCGAAGAAAACGGGAAATTTGTTCAAATCACCCATCGTCCTCTTGTGAAAAGATGGGTAAAACTAAACATTTACGGTATCCAGTTAGAGGAGCGCAGTGTCCAGACCTGCTTTCCTCTGCAAACGGAGCTGCACACTGAGTGACAACAGGGGAGCGGAGGTAATTCAGTCACACGGTATTTGGGTTGGGTTGGAGGTGGAAAGTCCAAACAAACAAACATACGGGGAACGTTGTACATCTGTGAGGCAGCAGTCACGTTTCTATGTATTTCATGACTGACAACGACAGTAAGGATTTTTTTTGTCCAACTGGATGGATGTCTGGCAGTTCATCACAAACCAACATTATAACATTGTTAGAATATAGTAATAAAACAGTACGGTGGCCGGGAAGTGCAAAACAACATGTTACAAAATGTTTAACACTTTTATAAAGTTTGAGACAAATTTAAATTTTAGAAAACAAATTAACAAGACGCTAAACACTTTTACAAGTCCTGAAACAAATTTACAAATGACACAATCGGAAAGGGAAAGTACCAAATACCAGACGTGACATCGAAGTGATAAAGTGAGGGGTGACAGTACCAGTACACCAGTATGTTTACTCAGCTGTTTAACAAACCATACACATACACGTATATATGTCTATGAAATACATTAGCTGCTACTCTCATGCTATGTGCAACACTTTTTCTTCTTCCCAAAAAAAAACCTAACAAAACTTTTTCTTCTTCCCTGGACACTTTAACAACCCGTGTCTCATTGACTCTTGAGCACCACCTGGTAGCGGAATTTATACAACGCTTAACTCAGGAATGAACCAACTGCAATGCAAATTAAACCATTAAATGAACAATGAAGTCACAGCTCTTATACACTATAATTCTAAATATACAAGTAACTTTTTTTAAATTATTTAAATCAAACATGACTATCACAGACCTGATGTGATGTTCCAATATGGCTATCAATTGTTGTAATGTTGATTTTTGCCCAGCAGATGTCAGCATTCTGCAGTGCTTTGTTCTAGTTTAAAGCTTCTACAGTTGCGTAGTAGTGCTTTGGGTGCACCAGGCCTACTGATAAGTCAAAATATGATTATTAAAATTATTCAAGATAGCAGAAGAGGTAAAATGACAGCACCTCAGACAGTTAAAGCTGTAGCATACTCCCATTTTCTTCTGGTCCCAGAAACCGTAACTGTGTGCACAGTTAGACACTTCTTATACTTCACAAAGGCAGAGAAAGCAACCAATGGTTACAACTGTCAAATATGCAGTAAGGAATATCAATCAATCAATCTTTATTTGTTTTAACATACAGTACATTAAACCAATTATCAGGTACATTGTTCAATATAATGTACTCCAGTACACCACCACCACCCACTACGACCACAATAATTAACATAAAGTAGAATTATCACCAAAAATGTTACATTTATAAGATTTGATTGCATTAGTTTGCACATAAAGTGCTTGGTGAGTGTACATCACTTTATTCATAAATGTTAATTACCATATATAAGAATAATAAAAAAGTTGTCTGAACGTTTGATATGATAATTGTAAAATCCATCATTTACATTGCTGTTTACAGGAACATCATCTCTTTTCCCCATGTGACATCATTGATGTATTTATTTCAGTAATAACATGTTAAATTTGAGTGTTTTTTTGTTTTACTTCTTTGCCAATAGTTAGATAGTTACCATCTTTAATCACTTTCAAAAACTACAGCTAGTTGCTTTCATTTATTTTTTAAGCCTAACCCTAACCCGTATTAAATCTTTGTCTGGGTTTTGGATAGAGGAATGTGTCAGGAGGGAGTGGCTGCACTTTTCATTGAATTTCAAGGTGATGATGTGACAATGCGTGGGAAGGTACAATTTGACAGGAATGTTGTTTAATTGGTCTATTAATGTATTAACAGACACATTCAGCAGGAAGACATTTTTTTGAATTGTAAATCATGCAAAAATATCCCAGTTGAGCCCCAGTGTGTATAATATGACCCATTTTAAAATGTACAATCAGTATCAGTAATGTTTCATATGTGAACATAATCTGGTTCATTGATTCAAAACAGCCTTCACTGTTTTCTGTACAGCTTCCCCCATAGTTTCTGCTCCTTCAGCTGCATTGTATCCCATCTGACTGCCCTTTATCACATCACTTGCAACCATTGCTATTCCTTCTGCTGTTGTTGCTAGCCTTAATAAATCTGAAAACTGACATTTTCCTGATGTCACCATTCTTGCCACACCAAGCAAAACTACTAACAATGCACCTGATGCAACACCTGAAAGTTTGACCAACATCTTGTCAGAAACATTGATTTTAGCCTTATTTTTAATCTCTTCCTGTGTCATGTTTCCTGATGACTGTCTAATTTGCTCTTCCTCTCTCTGGATTTCTGTTTTCACAGCTTCTAGCATCTCATTGGTATAGCAACTTCCATTGTTTGCTTCAGATATTTTTTCTATGGTCTTGAGTAGCTCTGCCACTTGGAACTGGTTGCTGCTGTAGCTATCTTTGTTGTCTTTCCAGTATTTATTATCAAAGACATGGCACCGGCCCCCACACTTCTTCACCAGATCACTCAGATCTTCATTTCGACTGACAAATTCCTCAATTCTTACTCCCTCAGAGAGCTGATCACCATGAGTGAAGACAACAGCAGCATATTTGAAAGCTTCCTCTGAGAAATGTTGGTTTATCTTTTTGATGACATCCTTCTCCTGCACAGTGTATTTCTCCACTTTGAGCACAATGAGAAAAGCATGAGGCCCGGGAGCACACTCAGTGATACACTTCACTACCTCAGGTTTCATGTCCTCCTCAGATCTCCCTGTGCAAAAAAACCCAGGAGTGTCGATCCAGGTAATGGTGTTTCCATTGACGGATTTGATTTCAGCTTGACATATACTTGTTCCAGATGCGGGAGAATGGTTTATCTTGAACAGAGGCTCTCCAAATATGGTGTTTGCAAGGCTGCTCTTCCCAGCTCCAGTTTTTCCTAAGACGACAATCCTTGTCTCTAGAAGACAATAATGACACTATCAGCAAAATACATTACTTTACTACTTTACTACTACTATCTAGTTTATTGGTAGTTATACAGGTCATCTCTGGTGTTGTATGTGTTAACCTCTTCCACTAGAACCTGATCAAATTTCATTTTGCGCTTGCAGGCGTTCTGCTCGTCCAAACTCTCCATTAAGACCCGCAAAACCTCATTTAAATACTGCTGTCTCCACCCTGTTGCACCTGTTTTCATTTATGCAGTTATTCTTAGTAGATCACTCGCAAAACACACGCAAACTGATCGTGCAAACTATTGCACTGTGCAAGCAATTTAGTACTCTTTATTTGGGATCTTAGTAAATCAGGCCCTAAGTGTTTTCTTTGCAGTGCCTAGGCCAAATGAACGGAAAAAACTATGCTGAGAGTTTTCTACCATTATTTTGAGTCTTTATTGTCCAGTAGCTTCTCTGTCCTCTCCTTTTCTGTCTGTATTTAACCAAGTTAGAGGCTCAGCTCCTCACACACACACACACACACACACACATACACACACACACACACACACACACACACACACACACACACACACACACACACACACACACACACACACACACACGGACAGCAGAGAGGACTAGGGCCACAAACATTAGGTGAAGGTGGGATTAGCTGAAAAGCTTGTGTCTATAGCAAAGTACATTCCCTGATGGTATGCAGTTGCTGAGAATAAGAGGAAACAGGTACATCAACAACAAATAATAAAAGCTGCCACAGTCTGTAGATGTCACTGTCATAGTATTTTGGGGCAAGATGTCTTATGACTATAAATGTGTCCAAATTACCAACTTACCATTTTGCACAGCAAAGTTCCTGTTGAACCCAGTTTTCATGGAGGAATCACAATTGTCCTGGGTCAACTCCCCTGCTCCACCAGCCTGTTCTTTCTTATCAGAAATGTGTATCCTCTGCACTTCACAGGAGTGTTGCTGATGAACATTCTGTAAAAACTCAATCTTCCAAGAAAGAAAAATAAACAAAACACACAAGTAACCTGCCTGAATTTAAGTAATGTAATGGTAATATTTGGAAATAAAATACATTCACATCACATTGAGGATACATGTTATGCATACCATGTATAGATACAAAATGAATATCCATTAATCTTCTGCTGAAGGAAAACTGGATTTGAAAATAGTATTCATTTAAATATGTGAGAGAAAGTGGTTTTATTTTTCACTGAAATGGTCAGTGAAAATATTGAAGGAAGGGGGCTCTTAAATGCAAATGCCCCTCCAGGCCCCTTCCCAACATCCCCCTTAACCACTGCCTCCTCTTCATCAAAGTCTCACTCCACCTTGCAGCTAATAGCAGAAAGCTGCTTCTCTGAGACTTTGAATGCTTTGGAGTTGTCTCTCAGATTATACAGGAGGAAATATCTGTCTTGGAAATCTTATCAATGCCTTGTATGTTGTTCTCTAATTTATATCTATGTAAGTCTAATCAAATTACTGTATTTGATTTTACATAAATTACAAGAAAAGATTTGTCATTGAAACTGACAAGACTATGCTGGGAAGTCCCTCCAAACTGGTCTGACCAGATCATTTGGCTATGACTTTTATTTTTACAATAACTATGAAAACATGTGCCTAAGTTACCTAAGGTAAATAACACCATGTAATCTTACCTGTGAATGACTCGTCGATGGCTGATCAGAGGGTTTAGGGGTCTGAGGTGGATTGGTTTGGCTTACAGTCAGATGAAGCTCCCCAGAAGGAAGTGAGATAGTGTAAAACTCCTTCTGCAAAACCCTTTCCTGGTCTGTAAAACACAACAAAGTTCCAACAGAAGTTTATGTTTAAGCTCAAACTGCAGACTAAATTCTACACATAACTCAGTCCAACACAATGTCATGCCTTACCTTCTTTTTCCTTAAAACAGATTTTATAGGTGTTGTCTCCAACCTTTTCAATCACTCCACAGTCACCGCCACCAGAACATCGTCTTATCTGAAAATGTCTCCTGATCCTCTGTATCTCTGTGTCTGTCAGTTCTTGGGCTTCAAAGAATAATGGATGTTGGTATTCATCCATTTTACCTGAACTTATGGAAACACTTTTAATAAGTATGACACTTCTCTGTATGCCTTGCTACCACCTGAGTGAACAGTGTGCTCTGAAATGCCTCTGTTTTCTTTCAAGTTCACTTGTCAATGAATTAAACTCCGTCATTACTGCTTGCAAATAGACACACCCATAGTTCACGTTTACCTTTAAATGGGGTATTTCCATGGTTGGTCTTGTGGTGCAGGAATCACTATAAGTGTTATTATGATTTAATGATGATATTATTGAGGTTTTGTACATTTCATCTGAAGACAGAGACTGATCATCCAAACATATTTAATCCTATCACTAAAAAGGAGGTGGTGCCCTGATGAGTCAAATTAAAGAATAAAAGTAGAGATTAACCCTAAAATATTTCAGAATTTAATTCCAGTGAGATATTATTGAGTTCATGTGGTGAGTTGAAACTTTAAAAAAGAAGCAACGCTTTTGTAATGGAAAAAGAACCGATAAGTATTGATGAGATAAAGATAAAAGGGTTAGGGTTAGGGTTAGGTGGAGATGCAAGAGGAGTGAATGGGGCGGTTCACAGGAGAATGGTTGAGCTGGCCTAACAGACTTGGTGGAGGATAAAGGCTGATAAAGTAGAGAGGAGTTTGTGATGCTGTGGGGAGGCTAAGTCCCTAAGTCACACCTGTAAAAAAAACTGATTCAACTGGTTTGATTCTGTGTTCATCCAGTATCTGTGCGTCAGCCTGCTTGTAGCCAGTGATCATCCTCACGCTAGTCCACATCTCTCTTGCCCTGCTCTGAAGTAATTTGTCCTCCACCTTCCTCCTGTAGTCGGCCTTATACACGCAGATCTTTCTTGTGACCAGAACTAAAGGCCCTCTTCTTGTCATTGAGCAAGGCCTTAAGGTCACTTGTAATTCAGGGTTTGTTGTTAGGGTAACATCATTAATTAATAGTTAGTCATTATGGTAACATACCCTCCTTGTAGGTGTATTGTTCAACACAGAGAAGTAGAAGAAAGTAGTTTTTGAAAAGTTTACTAAGAGGGAGACATGACTAAAATCTCCAGAGATGGCAATGAATGCTCTGGGATGCTAAATTTGTAATTCCTCAATAACAGTGTATTGTCATGTTGCGGTGATCACATACATGTAACTGCACATTCCTTGAAGATTACTTTGTAACATATTTGGCCACTGAATTATATACTCAGTGTTATGAGTGCATTTTACACTCACATAGTGAAAATCACAGTGGCCTTTTGTTAGGGGCAACCTTCTAGATACATTGTAGTTATGGAGTTATTTTTATTTATTACAGGTGCCAAAGAGGAAGGGCTGTTAGTTACACCTTGTCATACCTTTTTAGGGTGGAGTGTTTTATCTTTGGGTGAGACAGAACATGTTGAAAGGCCTTTGTTTTATTTGTTTTAATTGGCAACATCCAAACTCAGCCGCAGACAATCAACTGCCCAAGGACACAAACTGAAAACTGTTTGCTTTTAGTCCTATGTGAATGTGAACAGTGCTCTGACTTTACACTGGCCTTTAGGAATATTGCCTATTGGCAATATTACAACATGAATATACTATATCAGGCAATTTACTATACTCTCTATAAAGAGAGTAAATCTTCAACTGTATCCTTTAACCTTTTATGTGGTGGTATAAAAAAAGGAAACGTGAATAGACAGATGATAAGCTATTTTATTGTTGTATAATACATTTATAACTGAGCAACAAACCCTTGATGGACAAATGACAAACAAACAAAAGAAAAAAACAGGAAAAAAGCAAATCATCATCATAAAACACCACAAAATCATTGAGAGTCCATGTCCCAACGACCACTTTCAGATTTTAGATTAAAACTTGGATTACAACTAGATTAACTTTTTATTTTACTCTGTTAATTATTAAACCAGTAACTCACATTGTTGGCTTTTCATTTGACAGGAACCACCACAATGTTTGAAGCACAGACACAATGACTTCCATCAGGTCAGAAGCCTAAATTAACATCTGTTTGATTCTCTTTCAGTGCTCATTCAAAAAGATTCCAAGGATCGTATGGTGTTACAGACCAGTCAGCTTTGCTTAGGTAAGTCGCAAGTGCCTTCGGTAATGTCTTCACTTGTGTGATTACAAACTCAACTACCTTTTCTATTGGACTGGCTGTCAGAGACACATTTTGTGTCTTGGCAACTTGTTCTACCACTGGTACCACTGGTAGTGGTATTGGTGGTATTGTTTCTGGTAGTGGTGGTGTCTCAGAATGGTAGTAGATCAACACAGCTGAGACTCCAGCTATGGCTGCCAAACCCACAAAATATCTTATATATGTACGTGGTGCATTGTTCAAATACTTCTTTAAAACTCTGCTTTTAGCCTGCTGTCTGATCTCTTCCTGTGAGATGTTTCCTGATGACAGTCTGATGCGTTTTTCCTCTTTCTGTATTTCTCTCTCCACTGTTTGTAGCATTTCATTGGTGTAGTAGCCTCCTTTGTTCACTATCTTTTCTATGGTGTTGACTAGCTGCTCCACCTGAAACTGGTTGCTCCTGTATTCATCCTGCTGGTTGTTCTTCCAGTATTTATTATCAACGACGTGGCACCGGTCACCGCACTTCTTCACCAGATCACTCAGATCTTCATTTTCACTGACAAACTCCTCAATCTTCATTCCTTCTGGCAGCTGGTCACCCTTGGTTAAGACTACTGCAGCATATTTGAAAGCATCTTCAGAGAACTGTTCACATATTTTTGTGATGACAGCTTTCTCCTGCTCAGTGAATCGCTCCACTTTAAGCACAATGAGGAAAGCATGAGGCCCAGGAGCGCACTCAGTGATACACCTCATCATCTCAGTCTTCATGTTATCTTCAGACAGACCTGGGTCAAAGAAACCAGGAGTGTCGATCAAAGTGATGCTTCTTCCATTGACAGATTTGGTTACTGCTTCAGAAAAATGTGTTTTCAAGTCATTAAAATTGTTTATTTTGAATGTGGCCTCTCCGAATATGGTGTTAGCCAGGCTGCTCTTCCCAGATCCAGTTTTCCCCAGTAGGACAATCCTGGTGTTTGAACCTAAAAGAGAATTACTTTCTATCAGTAAAGCAGGTAACTTGTTCAAGTATTTTTCCCCATTCACTGATTTTCCTACAATAATTAACATCGGTAACATTTTGGCTGAGTTACAGAAACACTTCAAACAGAAGTATGAGGGCTCTGATCTGTTTTAAATGCTTTATAACTAATAAAGATTCTAACAAGTCAATCAATTACAGTATTATGTTAAACATCAAATGCCACTCAAATAATTAAAAGTTAATGTTATAGTTATAATACTTTGGAGTAATGCTCATTTTGTAGATGCATACTATGAAATTAATAGTTTTCTATTATTAATGTGTTTGATAATAAATTAATCTGTTAGGGACTTGAGTAAACTGACATTTGAAACTTTTTAACTCGAATATTATTAATAATATATATTTTTTGAATTATCTGATGTACACTCATGTTCCATATAAACTTTAAATAAAATATTGTACAAATAATGTTGACAAAGAAGAATAAATAAAATTGAAATGTAGTTTTTATTGTACTAGCTTAAAATGAAAATGTACAAACTAATAGGCCAGGTCTCACAAGGGTACTACATGATATTTCACAATCTTGGTTTTACATTTTTTATTTAAAGTAACATCTGAAAGAGCTTATTTTATAACAGTAAAATTCATGAAACAATAATTTACTTTTTTTGTGGAACCTTTACAATCAGATGCCCTCAATCAGTTTTATTATAGCTTGGGATTGTGAGTTTCTTTCATTAGAGGAAGTTAGTTTTAAATGTATATGACATAATTGCATAATTCTTATATTTAAGATAACTACTGAAATAAATAAACTTGACTTACCTTCCATGCTGTCAAAATGGGAGTTTTGTTCAGACAATTCTGCAAGACGTGCGTACTGAGAGTCTTTTCTCTTCTTCTCTTGCTCCGATGTGCCTCTTGCATCATTTTTTTCTACCTGTCCAACTTGTTTCCTGTCTGCAAGCATGAACACATATTGAACTTGTACATTACACTGGCAATAATAATACTAAAAAATAAGCACCAATGATGACAATATTTTACCACAAATAGATACATATACATTTATAATTTCTCTTATTTTTTCCATATGTATTAATTTGAATAGATTTCTGGTCAGGAACACAAAACATAGGAAATCATTTCACCTTAAAATATGTTATTTAAACGTTAATACCACTCGATTTGCGTTTATTTATTGAAATGTACAAGATGAAGTCAGGTCTTCTTGCTTTAACTTTTGTTGTCTTTCGTTTTGTTTACCTCCTTGTTCCATTTCATTAGATATGATACTCTGAGTCACAGTGTGTCAAAGTAGGCAAGGCTTACAAGATAAAGCAGGGAGTTGGCACTGCCTCTGCAATGAACAAGTTGAATTATTGTTTCTGCTCAACTTATTTTAAAAACATGTAAAAATCTGAATTCAATAGTTGTAACTACAACCAATAAAAACAAAGAGGGAATATGTGCAAACCTTTCCAGGGTGTTTTAAATGGGTTATATTACAGTAATGTGATACTGTGCTAGATCAAAAGTAGTTTAAAAGACACATCACACTATCAATTATTGATTGTTCATCTACCTGTAGCATTGCCGATGCAGTATGTTGTAGGTCAAAGCTCAGATTATTGTGACTACTCTTTTACCATGCAAAATAAATGAAATTCAATTGCAATTAATTAATTATAGACATGACTAAATGCAATTGTTGTTTGAACTTACCTTAAGGGTATAGGCATTTTAAGCTGCAGCTACACATTTTTTTCCAACAGCAGAGAACCATAAGTTGGGTTATCATGCTGTTTTGCGGATTTGTATTTCAATGTTTCTGCATTTATGTATGTATTAAAATGAATTTGTGTGCAGACTGGAAAATATATTCAAACTTTCTTCTTTGTGAGTCACTCAGCTGGTGGGATCAATTTAAGTGATTAAATTAGAAAGTAAGACACAAAACAAATTAAAACATTGCTGATTTATTGTAAACTGTACATTTGTATAAAAGCAAAAATTAAATTAAATGATGGAGGGATCACATCCAAACAACCATTTTCATTTCACAATTATTTCAGACAAAAATGTATCTAAGTAAGTTTCTATGTAAAAAAAAACCCTTTCAATTCATAATGAATTCATAATTCATGATTATTGTTTACACGAACTCACAGGTGATCACATGATTAATTGTAGAAGAATACAGCTACCCTACATTTGCCATATTGTTCATTCTTTAAAAACAACAACAACAACAATGTGTTCTTATGAGGAAAAAAGGTGTATTCTAACTTTTAGAAAGGAAACCAACCTGAAGCATTTAGACAAGCCTTCAAACATTAGAGAAAATGTAAGGAGAATTTAGCACATTAACAGCAGATGCATGTTATTGCAAACACATGAATGTAAGCAGTTTTCACCACCAAAACAAGCAAAGAAAGGAGACGAAAGAAGTTTAAATAAAATTGGTGTAACTTTTAAATATTGAAATTAAATGCAAATAGGCTATGCTCTCACATATTATTCATTATGATATTTTCTTGTTTATTTCTTATTCCCCTCTTCAATGTACTGCTGTCATCTAGAATTGACTTTTAACCAGTTTAGGAGACCACCTGAGCCCTCTCAAACTTATAAGTGTTTTTAAGTTATAACTTAATGAAAGTAACAGTACAGTTATTCTGTATGGTTTCATTGTTTTTAATTTACCCTGCTCATGTAAACCATCTTTGAGTATTGTTAAAAGCAGTCCACAAATAAAATGTATTATTTTTTATTATTAACCATTATTTTATTATTATTAATTCCTCGACACCTTTGGCTTTCAAAATGTGAGCTCTTGCGTTTCAGGGATTTTTCTACTTCCTCCTACTTCTACTTCTATTACATGTTTTTATTACTGATGATGTTTGTCAGCTGTTGGCACTGCAGATGTATCAGATGGTGTTGGTGCCTCTGCTACTTCTGCTTCTGCTGTGGTTCCTGATGTTGCTGCTATTACTACTCCTACAACTAATGCTATGGTCGGATCTGCTTCATTTATTACTTTCAACGCTCCACCAAGGAATTCTTGCAACAGTGCTCCTTTTGTAACACCTGCAGCTTTTAATGACTCCTTTTCAAAGATACTGGTTTTAGCCTTACATGTGATCTGCTCTTGTGACATGTTTTCAGATGATTGTTCAATGTTTTTCTGTTCTTTCTGTATTTCTCTCCCCACTCTTTGCAGCATTTCATTGGTGTAGTAGCCTCCTTTGTTTTTCATCACCATCTTTTCTATAGTGTTGAGTAGCTGCTCCACCTGGAACTGGTTGCTCTTGTTTTCATCCTGCTGGTTGTTCTTCCAGTATTTATTATCAACGACGTGGCACCGGTCACCGCACTTCTTCACCAGATCACTCAAATCTTCACTTTCACTGACAAACTCCTCAATCTTCATTTCTTCTGGGAGCTGGTCACCCTGGGTAAAGACTACTGCAGCATATTTGAAAACATCTTCAGAGAAATATTCAATCGTTTTTTTGATGACAGCTTTCTCGTGCTCAGTGTATTTCTCCACTTTGAGCACAATGAGAAAAGCATGAGGCCCAGGAGCACACTCAGTGATACACCTCACTATCTCAGTCTTTATCTCCTCTTCAGGTCTTTTGTTGTCAAAAAACCCAGGAGTGTCGATCCAGGTAATGCGTCTTGTATTGACAGATTTGGTTTCTGCTTGACATTCACTTGTTCCAGATTTGGGAGAATGGTTTATCTTGAACAGAGGCTCTCCAAATATGGTGTTTGCAAGGCTGCTCTTCCCAGCTCCAGTTTTTCCTAAGACGACAATCCTTGTCTCTAGAAGACAATAATGACACTATCAGCAAAATACATTACTTTACTACTTACTTGCCATCTAGTTTCTGGGTGTTAATACAGGTCATCTCTGGTGTTGCAGGAAATATATAGTGAAAAGTATCCTGAAACCTTGTTGACAATATCAGCTTGCTGACATAGCTGGCAAATAAAAGACTGCCTTCTTCTGTAAATAAAATGGCTACTGCTTACAAGGCTGTCAGTGTTCACATTGGTTTACATTTCACATCTACACCTTACAGTGAGTGTGCATGCATTCCTGCATGTATTTTTGTGAGGATAAAGAGATTTCTATTTTACTGTTGTAAATATCTGATATAGTAAAAATGAAAAAGTACAACTACTGAAAGATTGATATTATGAGGAACATTTAATGAGGCACTATCTCTGTATAGAATGATCTTCAGCATGTTATTCAAACAGATGCTATAGATGTGTGGGAAATACATCAAATATATATATTTTTGAAATTTAGTATTATTATCTTATAGTGGACTGCTTACCTCTCGAACAAAATGATGTCAGAAATAAGTTAAATTTAGAAATCAAATTAGTCCAGTTGGCTATATATGGAGCACCCCCATTTGAGCAATAAGAACAACAACAACAACAACAACAACAACAACAACAACAACAACAACAATAATAATAATAATGATCATAATAACAATGATCATAATAACAATGATCATAATAAATTGTAAGGCAGTACATTTGTAGCTGTTATTCTTAGCAGGTTGCATTGCATTTTTTTTGGTTAGGTATGAGGTAAAACTTCACAGAGGACTTTTAGAATTCGGGAATTTTTACATGATAAGCAGCCCAACTTCATGCATGTTTCATTGTGTAAAAGATATTTACTCGGTTCTGTTCTGCTGCTCTTCCACAGTAGCCTTTGTTACATTACATACAAATGTTTGTCAAAATAAACCTGATCTATACTTTATATGCTTTGTAAAATATAAATAATATTATGTAAATATTATTTTACGTAAAATATATTATCACATAAAATATAGTTGGCAAAAAGACAAAAAGAAACATTGACAGAACCCATCTAAAGCAGTTGTTTTGATTTGTTTCTTCCCTTTTAATGTTATTTTTTCTTTTCTTTTTTTACAAAATTATGCACAGCATGTTCATCAGTGTTGACAGTGATATGAAGAAAGCTCAACTCACCTGCCATATTGTCAAAAAATAAATCGCTGTAGTTATCTGGGATGCTTGATGTCTTTGCTGTGTAGTTTTCCTCCTGTTCTTTAGCTGTGCTTTGACTGTACTGCCATTTCCTACCAGTCTGACTTGTTTGTTGACCGTACCTGAACAATGGGAGTAATGAGTATATTATATTGCACTTCTTCATATGCCTGATGCAGCCAAAATAGTAATGTTCCACTACATATCATTGATAATACAAACCATGTAAGAATAAAAAAGAAGAATGACATTTAAAAAATCATGTATTTGCTAAATATAATTCTTTCTAAATCCACATTTCCAACACTAGACCAGGTAAACACATTATCCTGTGTCTACTGTGCTGTGTACATGAGGCTGAAGTGCTTGACAATAGGGTTGAAAATCAATATCACACATTCAATGCAATTCAGTGTTTGGATTTTATGTCTGACAAGTAAAAACAAAATCTTTACAACTAACTTTAATTTTATTAATTTTGTAATCGGCTTGAAATGGATTGTTAATGACAGAGTATCAAAACCGGTCAAATAAATAACTGAAAGTGGCAAAATAGAAACAAACGAACACAGAGTAAAACATGAAAACTACTTCAGGTAAAATAAAATAAGTAAAAAGTATTTAACATTTGTAAAAAAGATTAATATTCAAAATGGAAGACTGAGAGGAAAACATCTCCAGATTACTAGGTTGGTAAAAGAGTGTTAACAGCTCAGCAATATAAAATATTGGAGAATTAAAAGTAATGAATACATTTTAAAAATCATTTCTGAAGGAAATTGGAAACCAGTGTCAGGACGCAGTAATCAGTGAAAAATGCTCCTTGTCGAATCGTAGCAATGTTGTTTTGAATGATGGTTTCTTACAATTGTTACAACATTTTTATGCTCCCCAAGCTCCATATTTCCCTGCACTAAATAAAAATATATTGTTATGTGTACATTTTACATTCATATAAAACACAGTGACTTTTTGTTGGGGACATCTAGAGTATTACATTCTAGTAATGGAGTACTTAAAGGCTGCACCTTTATACGCTTTTAGGGTGGAGTGTTTTATCTCTGGGTGAGGCAGAACAAGTTAACAGGAATTTGTTTTATTTGTTTGTATTGGCAACATCCATTCTCAGTAGCAGGGAATCACTGCAGAAGCAAACAAACTGAAAACAAAACTGTTGTTTTTACTCATATGTGAATGTGAACTGAGTTTTTGTGACCTTCGGAAATATTTAAAATTCTTGGGAACAAGCTCTGTGTGTGCCAGCATTAAAATGAACATTAACATTGCAAGACTGTTTAGTCTGATGTAATTTTTCTCCTGTGATTTGGTCGAAGAGCAGCCTTCAAGAATAAAGCTAGTGAGTCATGAACACACATTCAGACCAAACACAGTTCTAACCTGTCTTTGGTACTCCACCATGGAATACATATATATAGGGTTATGTAAGATTATAGATAGTGAAAGTAAGTGAAAATATAAACAAGAGTCAGCAGAGTACAACCATTGTCTACACAATCTGGCAAAAGTCATCTCAGCACATTTCTTGCTCATTATATTCATTAGTGTTGTTTGAGAGTTTTGTCAGCTACATTAAAATATGTCACGTGATATAAGTAAGGAATAGAGTTATGTTTCACTCTCATATCTAATGTGTGTGCATACCTGTTCTCTTTCAGTTTCTCTATTTAATAGATTAATAGCTTAACCCTTGTTATAGGGTATAGGGTAACTTTATTTTTTAAATTTTTCTTTTAGTAGCAAATGGACAAATGTGTTAGTTTGAGTAGAAATAAATCACACAAGAGACAAAATATGCATTAATTTAGTATTATGCTGTGTTTATTTTTGTAGGTAGAGCCATTAACTATTATGTATTTGTGTCTGACACATTTACACTGGCTCTGACTGTAAATAATCGAATCACATATGATTTTGTTCAGGCACGAGCTCTGCCTATTCGTCAACTCACCCAACACACAAGTGAAGCACCTTTGGTTAATTTTCAACCTGAATCGTGTGAAAACGGCAGAAAAATAGAAAATGACTCTCAAAAGGATGGTGTGTGACCAAACAGAGCATGAACATTTTAGCTCTGATGTGGTCTTGCACTATATTTCAGGAACCTCTAGATGGCAGCACAATGCACGATTAGATAGAGAAGCTTTGGCCAAAAAGCCAAACTGAAGTCCATTTTATTCAGCAAAGTTATGAAGAGTTTACAAGCACAAATCTAGAAAAGATAACTGAGTTAATCAAAAGAGACTGATATATTATAATTTCAGAAATGCATTCTGGGTTGGAAGAAGTACAATTATGAAATTCACAATATTCATACATTTGTACATAATTGTATTGCAGTAACATACGTCTAAAATGACATTTTTGCAAGTCACAATATATTTTGGATATTCAAAATTACATTACAATTATCTGGAATTATTTTTCATTTTGGATAACTGAAATTAAACTTATGACTTGTACGAATTGGATTGTAATTGAATTGACATAATAATTGATAATAATTGAATTGACATTGAGGATATCTGAAGAATTTAATTACAGATACCTGCAATATATATCCAGTCTGCCATGGAATCCTCCCTTTGTGTAGGATCTTGCATGCTTTGTTGTTATATTTTACATGTGCCAGTAGTGGTTTAAACACAATAGTTCGTCAGTACTATGTTTCAAATACTATTATTCAAATAATAATCTTGCCAAAATTTTTTTCCAGAGTGTACTCCATGGTTATGTCGGAGGAATATAAAGTGAGCAATGTGAAAGAATAACAGTGACTGAAAAAAGCAACATTAACTCCATCCATGTTGTTCAAAAGAAAATCAGTGAAGAACAACAATAATCTGAATACACCAGAAAAGCTTCCTGTTTTTGTGTTCTAACTGTTGTTTTTATTCTCATTTTACTTGATTTTATTTGGTATGAGCATAACCCTCCTTACAGTTAGCCTTGATCATTGATTATTTAGCCTCCATTGGTATAAAATAAGTTTTAATTATCCCACTGCACCATGAATTAACTGATTCCCTTATAACACAAAAACTTGATTTGCTCAAATGACATTTTTCAAGTGTTTAACTTTATTGATTGTTCATATTTGCATTGATTATACATGTTAATCCACACAGAAATACAATTGTATTATTATTATTATTATTATTATTATTATTATTATTATTATTATTATTATTATTATTATTATTATTATTATTGTTAATGACAAAATTAGCTAACAGTCTTTCTTTACAGTCTGCTTAGCCTTTGCAACAGGAAACAAAGAATGAGAAAATATTTCGACGTTGGAAAAATATAAAATCAACAGCTTGAACAGGTTTTGATAAATTTTACAGTATCTACAAATGTTGTCTAAAATGTTTTATCTTTTCTGGATTATAATTTACAACAAATCAAACTGAAACTCTATTTTGAAAAAGCACCAGGCTTGTCAGACTAAATTACATAGTTTACAGTATACCTACCAGGGGCGATTTTAGACCCTTTTTGGGGGCTACATTTGATCTCATTTGATCTTATACAACTTGAATTATTTTGCAAGCCTGATTGTTAGAGATGGGACAAACACTTATGCTACAGGTTCAAACGGTTTTATTTGAACATATTTAATGTTATTTGGATAGTTCTGTCATTAATATTGTGTTTCTCTCAGAGTTCATTAACTATCTTAGGGTCCTCTCTGTAGAAATCTGTGATTGTTTATTCTGAACCATTATTATCATACATTATAGTACACTTGTAGGGCATTGTATGTCAAATTCTCATTGAGAGCTGAACCCCCCCTAAAGGTCTGATCCTAGAATCGCCCCTGATGCCTATACAGTACATACATGAAGTGATATTTTCTGCGTAGCCTTTGCAACAGGAAACAAACTGAGCAAATATGTTGAGGTTGTAAAAATCAACAACTTGTTTGGATAAATCTTACAGTATCTACAAATGCTGTTTTATTTTCTGGATAATTACAGTTTACAACACATCAAATTGCTCTTTTAAGTTAGTATTAAAGAAATAATTGAAGTTTGAAGCTCGGACAACATGTAGGCTACAACCTACAGCTTGAACACGAGTTTAATTGAACATACTGAATGAATAAACATAATCAGCTCGATAATCTTCTCTTTAGAAGATTTTCATTCAATCTACAAGGAAATATGACTTTTAAAATGTATAAATGTTCTCCCATTTTAATGTGTCATTATCCATTATTGGTTTTGACTGTGAATATTGTCATTAAACTATAGTTGCGCTCTCTTGGGCAGCAAACGGGAAACAGCAAACCGGGTAGTTATTGTAACGCGGCCGACAGTGAAACAGCAGCATTATGAGTCGGGGTTTCACCACTACAGAACAATAATAACAATGAGGTTATCTGACAATGACTGCTGTAATGTCTTATCTGATTACTGACGGTGGCTTACTGTAGTGCCAGCAGTAAGCTATTAATTAAATGATTGTTATTTATGTGCTCGATGGTGTAACACATAATGGCTTCTGATTAAACCTACAAATTCAGCGGTCTCGTTGCCCTTTATTTTCCTTGTTTTATAACTCTTATAAAACTTGTATATATATGTACATTTTAAAAAGTGAACCACTATCTATAATTGTATTCTTGGATATCTGAAAACAAAAATGCATTTGGTTGAATTAGATGTGTTCAGTTTACCTTCAAAAGTAGTTCAAACATGACTGAAGTCCACACCTCTCAGGGAGGGTGTAGCCCATTAGAAACTGGAAACATCAATTCACGAGAACTTTTTTCCAGCATAGCAACTTGTTGATGGTTGTTCTTTGTAGTGTGTTGACACAGAGCCACACTAGAATTAAAGCAAAGAAAGAGACAAGACTCAATTTCAGGACATTTTTACTCCGATTTATTTTTTACAACATGGAAGGTGAGTTAACAATTTATTTCAGTTATTCTGTTTGTGTATCATATTAATCTGACACAAGGAAAAATCATCTTCAACTGGTTAAAAATAAAATCACATTTCTAATATTATGTGTAATTTATCCAAGCATTATTGACTTACAAATGTGTTATAGGACTGAAAGGCAAGGCAGCTTTATTTATATAGTGCATTTCATACACAATGGCTACTCAATGTGCTTTACATAAAACAAACTGTTAGAATTGGAAACAAAAAACATGCAATTTGAAATAAATAAATAAAACTCAATAATAGTAAAAACATGGAAACATTAAAACATACAACAATTCTTCTGGACCTAAACCATTTATTGATTTGTAGACCAGTAGCAGAACTTTAAAATCTATTCTATAGCTGACTGGGAGCCAGTGTAAAGACTTTAGAACTGGAGTAATGTTCTCTGATCTCTTTGTTCTGGTTAAAACACACTGTACTTGTATATTTAAAATATAAACTGTCAAACATGCAAACTGAATAACAAAATCATGATAACATAAATACATTACTTCATATTTTTACATTATTCTATTGGTTTGCTCACTTATACCATCAGCAGAGAAAATCATTTTGAGTTAGTTACATGATTTGACATATTGTTCAGTATTGCAATGGGTAAAACTCTCCCAGAAACTAAACAGCACTGTTAGGGGCAAACATGATACAAATATACATGACTGATTATGAGACATTCTTCTCTTCTAGACACAAAGACGAGGAGGATTGTCCTACTTGGAAAAACTGGAGCTGGGAAAAGTAGCATAGCTAACACAATATTTGAAAAGAAAGTGTTCAAAGTCCGTCATACATCGAACTCTGAAACAAAAAAATGTCAAGCAAAAACCAAATCTGTCAATGGAAGAAGAATCAAGTTGATCGATACTCCTGGTTTCTTTGAAACGAACAAATCAGAGAAGAAGCTGAAGCCTGAGATAGTGAAATGTATCAGGAAGTGTGCTCCTGGGCCTCATGCTTTTCTCATTGTGCTTAAAGTGGAAAAATTCACTGAGCAGGAGATGGATATCATCAGGAAAATATATGAATATTTTTCTGAAGAAACTTTCAAATATGCTGCAGTTGTCTTCACTCATGGTGAGCAGCTCTCTGAGCAAAATAAAATGGAGGAGTTTATCCAACAGAATAAAGATCTTAGTGATCTGGTGGAGAAGTGCGGTGGCCGATGCCACATTATCGATAATACATACTGGAAGAACAACCAACCTGATGAATACAGGAGCAACCAGTTCCAGGTGGCAGAGTTACTCAACACCATAGACAAGATAACTGAGGCAAACAAAGGAGGCTATTACACCAATGACATGCTGCAGACAGTGGGTAGAGTGATTAAACTGAAGGGAAAGAGGAAGTTCAAAAAAATTCTCAAAAAGTCTGTTGGTATTACCACAGGAACATTGTTAGGAGCTTTCCTTGGTGTGCCAACAATGATTAGTGCAGTTGTCAATGCTCTGAAGAAAATACCAGCAGAAGCAGCAGATGATACAGTGGGAGCTGAGGGAGGAGCAGCAATAACAAATGGATGAGGTATAGGTGGAAGAGATTTTTCTGCAGCAGCAGTAGTAGTTTATAGGATATCATGAAGCTGATCAAGCAGACTCAGTAGTGGCGGCAACAAAGAACTACAAGAGATATATTTTTTAAATACTTACCTACAATTTGCCTCACCCATTCCTATTGCAAGTGAACTATATTTGCTCTTAAATATCAAATATCTATTAAATGGGCTTTACTCACATACAGTCTGTGTCCATCTTGGATAAAAAAACTGAAATGAAGTAGAGTGTGCCACTTACCACTCCATGTGAACAATATCCTACTGCAGTGTATCTTCTTTTCCCAGCTATTCCTACAAAAACAAACATTTGACTTTTTAAAGCAATATATATAGGAGTTATAATACTTGTCAGTTACTTTTATTTATGAAATATTGATATTGAGTTCTTGAGAGAAAGATTTTCATGAGCAATAACAGACATTTTTCAAAGCTGTTTGTTATTCTCATTGTACTTCACATTTTTGCTAATGACATAAAGACATTTTTATTTAATGTATTAAATTCTTATTGTTATTATATAACCTGTTATTTTGTTGTTGTTTTCTTCATGAAATACTAATATCTATACAATGAAACAACAATAAAAGTGATAATTATTAAGAATTATTTCATGTGTCTCTTCCTCATAAACCATAAGCCAAATCACAGAATTAAAACTGGTGTTGAACCACGTGAGACAGACCACTTAACAAGTTAGATTTGCTTTTTGATAACAAAAATACTATTTGAACAAGAATGAAAAATTAAAAGAATCAGTTTTCAGTGGTCTAATTGTATTCTTTGACATTTTTAGAGCCTGAATTATTACATGAAATATTTGGTTCATATTCAAATGATACTGATAATGTATTTATATTTGTAATGACCTTTGCCCAACCACAGTGTTATCTCTCTCCTGGCCTATGAAGCTATAGATGCAAGTTAAAGTATGTGTGTACTTTTTCATTGCTCTGTTTACTGCTGTCTTTTACTGCTGGCTCCTGCAACAAATTGCCCCCCTGGGCAATAAGGAAATCCTTGTTTTTCAGAATTGCCCTATACTTCTCACGCAAAGCTCTGACCTCGAAGGCAACCATAATTGCCATGCCAATCAAAATGCCCAACAATCCTCCTATCTTTCTACAGACCCATGAAAATGAAACATTGACCTTTGCCTTATCTCTGATCTTTTTCTGTGACTTGTCTCCTGATGACTAATATTCTCTTTCTCAAGCTGCACCAGATCTAGAAGGCAACAATGTTTTTGCTTTGGTCTGGACAAATATGGTCTGGACCAAACTACAGGTGTAAAATCACTATAAGATATTAACAAAAAGAAGACTTTGTTTTGAATGTTTAACAAACAGATGCTGGCTGAGGTTAACAAACACATTAATGGATATCATAAGATAAATCAGATATACTTCTACTGCAGTGAATTTCAGTTTTGTGTTTTGGGGCAAAAGAATAACTATTATGTGTTTGTTTAATCAAAATGTATTCAGGAAAATGGCCACTGTGTGAGTGAGGAAGTTTTATTTCCTCATTTCTGATGACTGTTTCACTTTTCCTGGGTGTGGAGGCATAAAAGCATAAAAGGAGAATGTATGTACGTGACTTCAGACTGTAATAATCTAGGTTTGACTAAGCAGGAGAGCTACCACAATTGGTTACCACACAGATCATGGATATCAGCATATTACTACAGACATGGAGTCACATCTCTAGATTACAGGAATAAGGACCTAACTCAACCACTTCACCAGCTTTTCTCCAGGCCCTACATGAATAAAATACACAAACAAATACATGGTACATAAAAGTTAAAATAAATTATTAACAAATGTGTGTCATCACACCTGATGGTCATAAGTTCATTACCTGTTGGTCCAGTGGTGATGAGTTAAACAATTCACCTCACCATTCACATTACAATACCATAGACTGTATATAAAGAGGCTACAGTTTACAATGTAATTACATGTAAAGATAGACCTCAAAGGGGCCTTAAGCACCTGTCTGTTTGACCTCCTCATGTATTATAAGAGCTGGACACCAGACCAAAAATAGTGCCCATTCAGTTCAATAAGGATTTTCCCAGCTAGTGCATATGGCAAAAATTGTTTCTATCTTCAGGGTTTGCTTCCACATGCAGTCCATTGAATATTAATATGTGAAACACACTGGCCCTGCCTGTGAGTTCATTGACTTTACGTTGTGATGACATCACATATTTTCCTATCGCTTTTCTTGGCTCGAGGAAGATATTAAATATACAAAACCTCCATGGATCAAAAATTCATAATATAAAGAATCATAATTGACCTTGTCTACTGTTCTAGGTGTCCCGTCAACAGTTTTACAGACGTCTGTTTTATAATAGTGGTCTATGGGAAAAATGTTTTTCGGGCCAAAGGGACATTTTTTTGCTGCAATACCTCAAGTCAATACCAAGCTTCACCTCCTGGTTCGGGTGTTGCAGCGCACAGGACAAGAAGCAGCTCAACAGATTGGTCGAGAAAGACAGCAAAATCCTCGGTGCCGCCCTCCCCTGCCTGATGGAGCTATACCGGCAACGCTGCATCAGCAGAGCCACCTCCATCATCATGGACCCACTCCACCATATCTTCTCCCTTTTGCCATCAGGGAGAAGATACAGAAGCATCAGCTGCAAAACCAGCCGGAAGCTGAACATCTTCTTTCCCCAGGCCGTAAGGCTTATTAATGGACTGTCCCCTCTCCCCATATACACAACCACACACAATCTAATCCTTGACAGCTACTCACCTGTCAAGTCAAGAGACCGAACGCACTTCCTGCACTTTGTGAGAATGGACTATTTTAACTAGTGATTTTCTTTTTATTGATTGTATTCCTATTTATTATTGTTTTAGGATGTTTATTATTCTATTGATGTTTTTATCTGCACTGGGGTCACTGATTGAGAACCAGAATTTCATTCTCTTGTGTATGCAAAGACACATTGAAAATGACAATAAACTTGAACTTGAACTGGAACTTGAACTTAAACTTGAACTTGAAGTGGCCATTGGAAAAAAATCGGCTAAATGGATTAGCATTGGCACCCTACAATACTTCCGGAGAAAATTAATTACACTATTTGTCACAGTTTTGACAACTTAAGGCCCGAATGGTCACAGAAAGGAGACAGAGGCTAAATGGAGACACTAAATGGATCAGCAAATCAATTGGCAGATAGGATAAATAAAAGCAGCAAGGAAATGGAAACGCAAATGGAAAAAGGAATTGCCTGATTAAAAGCTGTAATCTTAATTCAGTTTGCTGTTATGACCTGTCTCAAGTGGCCACAACAAAAGGGAGACAAACCATGGTGGATGACATTTTGGGCACTTTGGACCCAAAATGAACCAATGACCAAAATTATAAATGTCAGTGGCATCAGTAATTTAAGTACTGTGATGAGTGAATGTGTGTGTTCAAGGACATTGAGAGATGCATAAAGTAAAATAAATATAGCTGAGGCAGCATGCTGAAAATCAAACCAAGAATCGTGCCTGTGGGGAGAAGCAGAGGGGAGACAGTCAGCAGGAAGGTCAGAGCTCAAAATGAATGAGACAGAGGATTCTCAAATAATCTACAGGGCACCAGGCCAAAGTGCCTTGAGTTACTGCAATCAGCCCAGTTCATTCGAGAGAAGAATTAGACACACCCCCAACACGTAACCTCACAAGGGCTTAACATTGTGAATTCAGTGACTTTTTTCGGTTTTTAAAACTGCATTTTCAAATTGATTTTGAAATATTTAATTATTTGGGAATTCATTTGTGTATTTTTTAAAAAACACTTTTATTTATTTAAAGTAGGCCTAGCTTTTTTTTTACATCCTTCTTATAATTCCTTGTTTTAATACTACAATGATATAGTAATTAAATGTTTTATTAGTCTTTCTGTGACCCTTGTGGTAGAATAACAATAATTTGGATCCACCAGAAAAACGTCCCGTTTTTTTTTCCTGTGCACTGACTCTTGTTTTTATTCTAATTTTATTTCACTTGCTATGAGTATAACCCTCCAAAGAGTAAACCTTGATGATTAATTAGTTAGCCTCCACTGGTATGAAATAAGTTTTAATTATCCCAATGCACCATGCATTAAATGATTCCCTTAGAAGAAAATGCTCAAGTGACATTTTTCAAATATTTCACTTTATTAATTGTTCATATTGGCATTGATCACACATTATTTTTTATAATTATAAGGTTAGACAGAAATTAAATCAACAGCTTGTACTGGTTTGGATAAATCTTACACTATCTGTCACAACATGTTGTCAAATGTCAATAAACAATTCATTAAACTTAATATCTGTGCTCAGCTTTTACAAAATGGTGATTAAAGTTTAAAACTCAGACAACAAGTAAAACCTACAGCTTGAACATGGGTTTGGTTGAACATACTGTACTTTATGAATAAACAGAATAAGCTCAATAATTGAATATTACTGAGAACAAGATTTTCATTCAGTTTACAGGGAGATATGACTTCTTAATGATTATTCTCTCTCATCACTCTCGTCACTCTGTTGTGAATCTGACTGCCTCACTCTAACACAAACATCATTTGCTTTATCTAAATAAGATTGGGCTTCATCCTTTACAGCTGCTGCTGCTCTCTTTACTGCTTCCCATGGTGAAGCTGCTCCATCAGCTGCATGATAACCTGTCAAACCTCCTTTCACTGCTCCTGCCACAGCACATGTCCCAACAACTGTACATAATACAGTGGCTCCTACAGGTCCTACCACTGCTGCTTCTCCCATTGCTGAAAATATTACTCCTGCTGCAGCTTTTCCTGTTTTTGCTGTTGCTTGTTTCAGTGTTATTGGCTCTGAAGATTCATTTAAGGCTGTGGCAACTGCCCCTACCATCACTACCACACCAAGCAAAGCTCCTAACAATGCACCTGTTAGAGTACCTGCCAGTCTGATCAAAAGCTTCTTAAAGACACTGACTTTAGCCTGTTCTCTGATCTCTTGCTCTGACATGTTCTCTGGCAACGATGCTTTAATTTTCTCCTCCTCTTGATGTATTTCTTCATCCACTGTTTGCAGAATTTCATTGGTGTAGTAGTGTTCTTTGTTTACCATCACCATCTTGTCTATTGTGTTGAGTAGCTTTGCCACCTGGAGCTGGTTGCTCCTGTTTTTATTACGTTGGTCGTTGTTCCAGTATTTATTATCGATGACGTGACACCGGCCACCACATTTCTTCACCAGATCACTCATATTCTTATTCTTACTGACAAACCTCTTAATGTCCATTCCTTCAAGCTGCTCACCATGAGTGAAGACAACCGCTGCATTTTTGAAAGCTGCTTCAGAGAAATATTCATTTATTTTCTTGATGACGTCCTTCTCATGCTCAGTGAATCTGTCCACTTTAAGCACAATAAGAAAAGCATGAGGCCCAGGAGCGCACTCGGTGATACACTTCACTATCTCAGTCCTCAGTTCCTCTTCAGGTCTGTCTGTGTCAAAGAAACCAGGAGTGTCGATCAACATGATTCTTCTTCCATTGACAGATCTAGTTTCTGCTTGACATTTATTTGTTTCAGAGTTGAATGTATGGTTGACTTTGAACACATTCTCTCCAAATATTGTGTTAATTACGCTACTTTTTCCAGCTCCAGTTTTTCCAAGCAGGACAATCCTCCTTGTCTCTGTCTCTGGCTTGGTCTCTGTTCCTAGAAGAGAATGTTTCATAATCAGTCATCTTGTTTGCCCCTCACAGTGCTGTTTAGGTTCTGGGAGAGTGTTTCCCATTGTGCTACTGAACAAAAATGTTAAATCATATTAACTAACTCAAAATTGTTTTCTTGGCTAATGGCGTAAGTATCAACAGAGGTTTGTAAGAATATAAAGTGGTTTATCTATGTGTTGTCATGGCTCTGATATTCACTTTGCTTGTTTGACAATTTATATTTTAAACTAACAAGTACTTTTTTTCAGTCATATAACACATTTCTAAGTAAATAATGTTTTGATACATTTAATGTAGTATTAGAATTATTATTGTTTCCTTCATACAAATGAATATGATACTAAGAGGAACACAGACCTACCCAGAATAACTGAAATAAATCATTAACTCACCTCCCATGATGTTATAAAAAGAAATTGGAGTAAAAATGTCCTTAAATTCAGTCTGGTCTCTTTCTTTGCTTTAATTCTAGTGTGGCTCTGTGTCAAACACACTATGATGAACAACCAGCAACTGCTGAGAAAAAGTTAATATGAATGGATATTTCCAGTTTCAGTGAGGGCTGCACCCTCCTTTAGAGGTGTGGACTTTTGATGGTAAACTCTGAACACTGCTTTTCACTCAGCCAACGTTATTTTATTCTAAGAGATTCAAGAATATAATTTGAGATAAAGGTTACCCTTTAAAATGTACATAATATAGCCTAAAAGCAAGCTTGTCATTATTTTTTGGCTTTCTCCCTCTGTTGCCCATGTTCAGACCTGGATACATGGATTTATATTTTTCAGAATTTATGACACTGTAGCTCAGACTATTTTCAGTACCTTTGACGTCCCATTTTTACACATAACAAGCACTGATAAACACTAGTCTGCCACAGAAGGTTAATAAAGCACTTGTAGTAAATCAAAACATTTGGTCATAGGCTATTTGACGACTGCTGTGTTCATTATTGGTTAACTAATGCCAGCAATAATAATAATAGAAAATAATAGTTAGAAACCGAACGACCTTTGAAATGATTTTCACTGTCTCCTCCGACTAAAATAGCGCAGCGAAACAAATGCTCGAGCGAGTTGAGGTGACAAAATCTAAAATGTGAAGTTTTTACGGAAATACAGTTTATTTTTATGGATTATACTAATGCTGAATTGATAAGGAACTGTCGACATATGACGCCTTTTATTCATGTGTTTCTAAAGTTAGGATATAGGAGATTTTTGCGGACAAGTAAGGAATTATTCTATCGTATTTCTTAAAGGGAGTTTGGCGTCATATTTCCACAGAGAGCGCAGGGAGCTTCAGTATATTTCAAACTGTATATTTTAAACGTTTTGTCACCGCTACAGAAAAATAAGGAAGATGAGGTTGTCTGACAATGATGACTGATGTTAGTTATTAGTTTGATTAATGTTATACAGTCTGATAATGTCTGTACTGATTGTAGTGACAGCAATAAGCTATGTATTAAATGATTGCTCTTTATGAGCTTGGTGGTGTAACTAATGGCTTCTGATTAAACTTAAATTCAGCAGTCTTGTTGCCCTTTATATTCCCTTTTTATAAGTCACATTAACATTTATGGTTAGTATGTATGTATTAGAATATGTCTGACTTGACTAATTTACTGGTGAGTGCTGGCCTTCAATGGCAAACTAAAGTTTACTAGTGTGTGAAAAAATAAAGCAGCAAAGACACTGAAAAATATCCGTAAGGGCAGTAGCCTAATGTCCTAAACTCTGACAAATACCATGAATCCATGTATTTTAAGGTCTGAACATCTACATCACAGCTACAGAGAGGGAAAGCCAAAAATAATGACAAGTTCGTTTTTATATATGTATGTACATTTTAAAAAGGGAACCACTGTCTAGAATTAACTTGGCTGAATGAAAAGCAGTGTTCATTATTATTATTATTATTTATTTATTTATTAATTTTTGTGGTGTTTTTGCTGTTTATGCTTCTTGTCCCCCGTTTTTGTCAAATGCGTTGTGCCACTTGGAAATAGCTGTCTTTTCGTTTTTAATAATTGGTTTGCACTTTTCTTCACTTGTTTTGTATGCTAGTTATTCACAATAAAAAAGAAAAAGAAAAAGAAAGCCAGTGTTTAGAGTTTACCTTCAAAGATAGTTTAAAGTCCACACCTGTAAAGGAGGGTGCAGCCCTCACTGAAACTGGAAATATCCATTCATATTAACTTTTTTCTCAGCAGTTGCTGGTTGTTCATCATAGTGTGTTTGACACAGAGCCACACTAGAATTAAAGCAAAGAAAGAGACCAGACTGAATTTAAGGAAATTTCTACTCCAATTTCTTTTTATAACATCATGGGAGGTGAGTTAATGATTTATTTCAGTTAATTTGTGTAGGTCTGTGTTCCTCTTCGTATCATATTAATCTGTCGAAAGGAAAAAAAATCATTTGTATAGCTAAAAGAAATTTACTATGAAATGTAAAATTTTAAATGATCCCAAATACTGAGTTTTTAATTTAATTGAATTTAATTGAATTTAATTAATGCCAGGCTTTGTATGGCACATTTGTATGGAGCCAAAATGTAAAATTTTAAATGATCTCTAATTGTATTATTGAATCTCTGAGCACTAAATGGCCTTGGCTAAGTGAAAAGCAGTGTTCAGAGTGTAATGTTAACCATTTTAAACCAGCAAAGTGTTACCAATTAACTTAATTAATTGCTCCCGTTGCTGTGCCAACGGTGTATGAATGCGAGTGAATGGTTAGATTCCTCCTGATGTGCAGGTTGGCACCCTGCGTGGTAGCTGCCTGCCATCAGTGTATGAATGTGTGTGGAATGCGGTGAATGAGTTGTAGTGTAAAGCGCTTTGAGTGGTCGAAAAGACTAGAAAGGCGCTATATAAGTACAGTCCATTTACCATTTACCACTTCATTGATTGTTACTTTGGAGATGAAGATAGTCCGTTTTGCATTACGGTGGAGTGCTTCATTGGATGATATCACTCAATATGTATTAACAAATAGTACTCTATGTTTTATTATTTTATATAATTAATATCCTCAGACACATATTCTTGGGAATATAAAATTAAAGGAGCAACTTCACATTTTACAATAATGGGCTATAAAATGCCTTTTCTTAACAGAGATCTGATGTAGTGGCAGACAGCAGCAATTTGAAATGGAATGAATTCCTCAAAAAGCAGACAATCCAAAATAGTAGTTAAATACACTTGTGCCTTAGAGGCGATTTTAGACCCTAAATTTGTTCTCAGCACCCCTAAAAATAAATAAATTATTATTGTTTGTTTTTTTTGTGCTTGCAGCACATTTTATGTCAAATTCTCATTAGGAGCTGAGCCTCTTTGTGCATCTCCCTAGTCTACCACTATCAAAAACTGACAAAAAACTTTATTCCTAAAAATCGATTGAAAAATAATTAAAACCGATGGCCTTAACATTGACCTATGTCATCATGGATACTTTCATGTTTTCCTGTTGCAATATGTTAAAGATATCATTAAAAGAAAAGTGTCAGTGAGGAAATACTTCTGAGCCGTGGCTCCTCCAATATAACATAACACATTTAGTTTTAGATAACTACACAACAAAGACATTTATTCAAACAACATGCAAACACATGATTTCAGCGACAGCATTGTCCAAGAAACAACCAATGATAGAAAACGTTGCATTCCTACAATTTTCTAGTGTGACCTGAAACAACCTTTGTAATAACTAACAAATCAATCATATATATTCACTGGACAACGATTATGCAAATAAAATGCAACTTTCTTGTAAGAAATGTTATCAAAACACATTTTAATATTGAAAATATCTTAAAATATCACATTTTCCACTGAGAATAAAAGGAATGGCAGCCATTTTGTTTATTTTCTCAAACACAAACTTGACAGTCGTGACGTGGACGCATGCCAATAGAAAAGAACAGGTAAAAACAAATGTAGGCATATCACAATTTTATCGCAAATTATTTTGAAACTAATACGTTCTGTGCTTTAGATCAATGTAGCTCTTATACATTTTGATGTTTGATGTGAGACTGGTTTGCAATACCACAATGGGCAAAACTCTCCCTGAACCCATATATCACTGTGAGGGGGCAAACAAGACACAAAATGTACATGACTGATTATGAAACATTATTCTCTTCTCCTCTGTAGAGACAAATAAATGGAGGATTGTCCTTCTTGGAAAAACAGGAGCTGGGAAAAGTAGCCTAGCAAACACAATATTTGGAAAGAAAGTGTTCAAAAACAACAATTCTCCCAACTCTGCAACAAAACGATGTCAAACAAAAACCAGACCTGTCAATGGAAGAATAATCAAATTGATCGACACTCCTGGTTTCTTTGACACAGACAGACCTGAAGAGGAGCTGAAGCCTGGGATAATGAGGTGTATCAGGAAATCTCTTCCTGGGCCTCATGCTTTTCTTATTGTGCTTAAATTGGAGAGATTCACTGTGCAGGAGAAAGCTGTCATTGAGATAATAGGTAAATATTTCTCTGAAGAAGTTTTCAAATATGTTACAATTGTCTTCACTCATGGTGACCAGCTTGAAGAAAGAAAGGAAATTGAGGACATCATCAGTGATAATCAGGGTCTGAGTGATCTGGTGCAGAAGTGCGGCAACCGATGTCATGTCATTGATAATAAATACTGGAAGAACAACCAGCAGGATGAATACAGGAGCAACCAGTTCCAGGTGAAGCAGCTACTCAAGACAATAGACAAGATGGTGATGGAAAACAACAGCAGCTATTACACAAATAAAATGCTACAGAAAATGGAGAGAATGACGAAACAGAAGGGAAAGAGAAAATTCAAAAAAATTCTCAAGTCTGTTCGTATTCCCGCAGAAGTATTGTTTAGAGCTTTTCTTGGTGAGTCAGCAATGATCATTGCTGTTATCACAGTCTTTATGACTATGCCAAAACCGGTAGCAGTTGGAGTAGAGGAGCTTGCAGTGGGAGCAGCAAGAGTAGCTGCAGCCATAGCTGGATTAGATATAGCTGCAGGAGCTGCTGTTGCAGCAGGAGCAGTGGTAGGAAGTCATATAGGATATCGTGAAGCTGATCAAGAAGATTCTGAAGGGGAAGTAAAAAATAACACAGCAAAGGCTGGTTTTGGCAAATTAAAAAAAATACAAAGTAGCAAAAAGAAAGAGCAAAATGAGGAGAAAGAGCCACTTCTGACAGACTAGTGAAATAAACAGATTGTTGTAGTGTTCTTGTGACTATACTGTTGTTTATGCTTTTATTCATACACTTTCCCTCTCATTTGCCCATTCCCATTGTATGTGGGACTACAGTATATTTGCTCCTAAAAATCTAACGTCTACTAAATGGGATTTTGTTACATACAGTATGTGTCCAACTTGGATAAAAAATGAGATGAAGTAGAGAAACAAATGCAGGAATGAGTTTCTGTGCCATGTCCCACTCCATGTGAATAATATCCTACTGTAGTGTATCTTCTTTTCCAGCTATTCTTACAAAAACAGAGCAAACATTTGACTTTTAAAAACATTATATATAGGAGTTATAATATCTGTCAATTACTTTGAGTTATTATTTCAAAGTGTTGCTCTTTGAATCTAGATGTCACATGATAAAAATATCCCTCAGCTTTTCTATTTCTGAAATAGTTATAGAGTTCTTGAGACAAACATTTTAATCACCATCTTATAACTTTTATTTTGTTGCTGTTTTTTTTAAATGAAATGCTAATATAGATACAATAAAACAATTTAACAATAAAAGTGATCATTATTCAATTACAAAGTAAAGAATCTAGATTTGTAGATATGTGTATATTACAAGCTAAACGTATCATTTCCCTTAATTGGAAAAATGTTGATGGACCAAGAATTGGAAGGTGGATTAAAGAGATGGCATCAAACATGAAAATGGAAAAGATAACATACATTATTAAACGGAAGCAACACGTTTTTGATGACATCTGGAGACCTTTTATATGTTTTTTAAGACATGATGCTAATGTTGGTAACTTACTTCAGCAGCAGGAGGAGGCTCTGAGGGAGTAGAATGTCCATGTGGGGTGATATAATGTCCTGAGAAACGGCCTTGAAAGGCATCAGTGTTATAACTGTTTTCAGTATTTGTTTATTTAATTAAAGTGAGTGTGTGCATAATATGTGTGTTTATATATGTGTATTTGTGTCCATGCGGGCATGTATATATTGTATACCATATCCAGGGTTCTATTGTTATCGCATTATTTTTTATTGTTTTATTTAATTTAATTAATTTATTTTATTTTTTTTAAAATTTCTTTTGCTCTATTTTTATTTTATTTTTTATTGTTTTAACCCATCTTTCTTATACTTATTTGGTGAGGGGAAGACGGGATTGGAGGGAGAACAGGGAGAAAAAGTTTGCTTTGTTGCATATAATAGTGACTTGCTGTTTGATTTGCTGTAATTTGCAAACAAAAAAACTAATAAATACATTTATTTTAAAAAAGTGATCATTATTAACAATTCCTTCATATGTCTCTTTCTCATTAAACCATGAACCAAATAACATAATTAGAACTGATGTTGAGCAAGCAACAGTGACACAGACCACAGCTTAATTTAGCTTTTTGATACTTACAAATGAATAACAACACAAGATTCAAGCTTTAATGTTTTAACCACAGATGTTCAGATGCTTTTCTTGTTGATAAAATCATTAAGTGGCAGTGGAGCGTCTTTCCTCCAGAAGCAGACGTTGTTCTGAGACCCATTCTCCACAAATACACCAACAACTCACTCTGTGCTGCATATTTTCACATCTCCTCCCATCAGGTCACCGTGCATGCAGCTGCACCACACACATCGTGGTGCTTTGTTTTCATTTAATTATAATTTAATTACAATTTTGGTTCTCTTTAAAATCTTTTTGTTCAGTCATGGAATAAAAGGTAAACCCTGCATGGTTTAATTGGTTGAATGTATCTAAACCTAATCCTTGCCATCTCAAGAATATGAGTTAAATATTGTTCAAAAACTGTTTTAATCATGTTAACCCTTCTGTTGAATGAAGACTGTCCCCCAATTTATCCTGATTGATTATTCTTTACTAGACTCAAACAGAACAGGAATTGTCCTGCTGGGAAAAAGTGGAACTAGGAAAAGCAGTGCATGCAACACCACATTTGGAGAGGGTGAGACAAGTGACTCTGAGAATGTCTTCAAGACAAGTGATTCTCCAAACCCTGGAATAAGTGAATGTACAGGAAAAAACGAATCTGTCAGTGGAAGAACGATACTCCTGGTTTCTAAGATAAGTCTAAGATAAAGCTGAGGGCTGAGATAGCAACATGTATTACATAGTGTGCTTGCAGGTTTTTTCTCATTCATTTTGCAGTGGCTTGTCTTAAAAATGGAGATACACTTTGCCATGTTTTATGTGTTCTTTTTCTAGTAACGTTGTGGGAATTTGCAAAAATTTCAAGCAAAGGAAAATTATGTGATTTATTTTACTGCTATTAATGAAAAGTCATATGTAATAATTTTTCTCATTAAAAAGCATAGCTTACTGCATATCAGAAACTGGTTCAAATGGTGTGGTACAGTGGTATTTTAAAAGATTGGGCTAATTACCTCATCGCAGTTTAATATAACTTAATATGTAATGTCTCAGTTAATAGCTGATTTCCATCAGTCTCCACACAAAGAATACCCACAATATGTCTAGGACATTTGGTATATCTGTTGAGGGGAATAAACACAGACTGTACAAACACACCAGATGTCAAAATCATACAAAAAGTTCAAGGCCAAAACTCATTTCATAGGGAGTCTTAACTCACCTTTAGAATGTCTTGTTTTACATTAAATCACCTGAAACATATTTAAACTATTATTCATTCATTCATTCATCTTCCACACAGTTTATCCTCTGGACGGTCTGGAGCCAATCCCAGCTGACATTGCGCAATAGGCGGGGTACACCCTGAACTAGTTAAACATTTAAGTATTCAGTTTAAATTTATAATTTTTGATCACCATGACTTCTGTGTAACCAAAATCTTCTGTGTTCATAATCCTGTGCTGTATTAGTTCAGAGCATGAATAGGTTTGGGAACATTAACACTTTGCACCTTTGAGAAATGCTTAGATTTAGTCTTTTTAGAGTTTAAAACAAGCTTTTTAAATCTGGAGGCAGGAGGAACACCGCTATCAACTATTGGAGGGATTTCAAACCATCAACAACAACACTCTCTGAGAGACATTTTCAACAAACTGAAAACAGAATTTTAAGTCAAACAATATGAAGTATATATATATACTTCAGTATATACCAAGTATCAGTGCATATCAAGTATCAATGTATATCAAGTTTTTGTTCCCTGGACAAAAGAAGGTTGTTCTGTTTGAACACCAGCTGATTAAATCTGTTGGTCCATCATCAAAAAGGATCCATGTACAACAGGTGAAACTGTTCTTCATCTTATTTTTTTATTTCATAATTTGCATTCATTCAATCAGCTGAGTGTCTCACATAGAAGAACAACAGATCCAATTTGTGTTACCTTGATAATTAATTAATTAAATTAAAGGCCTATTCAATTTATTTTACATGGTAATAAAGTTGTCAATGTCAACTGAGCTTTGACATGCAACATGCTGCCTCATCAATGTTATAGGTAATTAATAGTGTGATGTGTTTTTTAAACTACTTTTGGTTTTTGAACAAACAATCACTTCACTACACTATTGCCCATTTTGACCACACACTGAATAGGTTTGCACATATTCTCTCTTTGTTAAAGACTTAAGTGATACTGGATCAGAAGCAACAATTCAACTCAATTTATTACAGAGGCAGTGCCATACTCAACTTACTGCTTTACCTTGTAAACTTTGAGTACCATATCTGAAGAAAAAGAAAGACGCAGTAAACAAATTGATTGAAAATGAAAATTAATACTGCTTGAATACACATGAATGGAGATTTCTGAATTAACTACATAGGCTACAAAACATTGTTCTAATGTAAAATATAAACCTATAGGAAATGTATTGGACGAGAAAAATGTGTTTTAAGAAAAACCTACTGGGGAAAACTGGATCTGGGAAGAGCAGCCTGGCTAACACCATATTCAAAGAGGCCAAATTCAAAATTAACCATGTTAATGAATTGAAAACACATTTTTCTGAAGCAGTAACCAAATCAGTCAATGGAAGAAGCATCACTTTGATAGACACTCCTGGTATCTTTGACCCAGGTCTGTCTGAAGAGGACATGAAGCCTGAGATGATGAGGTGTATCACTGAGTGTGCTCCTGGGCCTCATGCTTTCCTCATTGTGCTTAAAGTGGAGAAATTCACTAAGCACGAGAAAGCTGTCATCACAAAAATGAGTGAATATTTCTCTGAAGATATCTTCAAATATGCTGCAGTAGTCTTAACTCAGGGTGACCAGCTCCCAGAAGGAATGAAGATTGAGGAGTTTGTCAGTGAAAGTGAGCATATGAGCGATCTGGTGAAGAATTGCAGCGGCCGGTGCCACGTCGTTGATAATAAATACTGGAAGAACAACCAGCAGGATGAATACAGGAGAAACCAGTTCCAGGTGGCAGAGCTACTCAACACTATAGACAAGATGGTGATGAAAAACAAAGGAGGCTACTACACCAATGAAATGCTACAAACAGTGGAGAGAGAAATACAGAAAGAGGAAGAGCGCATCAGACTGTCACCAGGAAACATCTCACAGGAAGAGATCAGACAGCAGGCTAAAAGCAGAGTCTTAAAGAAGCATCTGAACAATGCACCACATAGACGTATTAGACGTTTTGTGGGTTTTGCGTTCATTGCTGGATTAATTGCAGTTGTCTCAGCTGTGTTGATCAAGTCAAAATTTAAGAAAGATGAAGTATTAGCAACACCACTAGCAACAGTGGTAACAGAACAAGTAGCTGATACAAAAAGCGTGTTTCAGCCAGCCAGTCCAATAGAAAGGGTAGTCGAAGTTGTAATCACACCACTGAAGACAATACAGAAGATATTTGAGGCTGTCTTAAACAAACTTTACAATTTGTACAAATGAGCTTAAAATCCTTGGAAGTCATTTGAATGAACACTGAAGCAGAATTAAACAGAAAATAAGAAGTTAATCTATTGGTAATTAAAGTTTTGATGTATCCAGTTAAACATCACGTCAGGTTCCACTTCAACCTGTTTCTCTGGAAACCTTTACTTATGCATATATTACTGTACAACCTGTCTTGTCCTCTATAATGTTCCATTTATTGTAAAGCAATAACTAATCCAAGAAATGTTGTCTTTAAACAAATAGTAACTGAACTGAAAAGACAAAAACACTGGATATTAGACACAAGCACATTGGTACTTGCTAACACTGTGTGTGTTATTTGTTTTGTGTACATGAAGTGTTTGTTGCTCAATTATAAATGTATTATGCAACATTAAAACAGCTGATTGGTCATCTGTCTGTTCAGTTGTTTTTTTCTTATACAACCACATAAAAGGTTAAAGGTTACAACTGAAGATACTCTTTCTACATTGATTGTCAGTAAATTGCCTGATATAGTTTATTCCTAATGTAATCCAGGTTGCCAATAGAAACAAATAAAACATATCACACCAAAAAGGTGCAGTTGCCATCCCTTCCTTTTGCCAAGTATTACAAATAAGCAAAACCAACTAACTTAGTAATGTGTAATATTTTGGATGCTCCTAACACAGTGCCAATGCATTTTCCACTTTACAAAAGGTAAATGCACTCACAACACTGAGTATTTAATCACAAACAATGCAGGGAAATATGGAGATTCGAGGGGCAGTAAATGCTGTAACAATTACAAATAATTTATATTGTAGCTGCATTTACTTGTTTCCAATAGTTTTTATATATATGTTGGGCACGATTTTGCATAATAGTATCCCAGTCACAATCTGTCTGCAGCAGAGTCAGTGTGTCATAAATATCTAACTAAAGCATCACATCAGGTGTCAACCAAGCGGGGAGTTCCGGTCCTCTGAAATGATGCCAACGCGGAAGAAATTTAAAACTGCATTCTATCAAAAGGCCACCAGGGGGCGACCGTTTTGATGTCAAAAGGACTTCCGTCTCAATACAAGTCAATGGAGAATTCACCAACCTCTCACTTGATTTATAACCTCAGTAAACATTTTCAAAATGTGTTTATGGTCTCAATCGCTAGTTTAACAGAGGCAGAAGGAGAAGCAGAAGAAGAAGCAGTACCAACAGAAGCAGAGGATGGAGCAGATGAAACAGAACAAGAAGAGGAAGAAAAAACTGAGGAAGAGTCAACAACAGAGGCAGAAGACGAAGAAGGAGCATCAACTGAAACAGAAGGAGAAGAAAAGGAGGCAACAACAGAAGCAGAGGATGGAGCAGATGAAACAGAACAAGAAGAGGAAGAAAATAGAAAAAGAAAAAATGAGCAGGCTAAAAAAGATGCAAACAGAGAAGAAGCAACAAAAACAAAAAAAGAAGCAGCAAGTAGTGGATCAGGTGGTTTTTTTGGGTTCCTCACAGGTCTAGTTACAGCAATAGCAGGAGCCCTATCATCAGTAGCAGGTGCTCTAGGTGTGGGAGGAGCGGCAGGAGGAGCAGCAGGTGCAGGGGGAGCAGCAGGAGCAGGTGGAGCAACCAGTGCAGGAGGAGCAGCAGGAGCAGGTGGAGCAACCAGTGCAGGAGGAGCAGCAGGAACAGGTGGAGCAACCAGTGCAGGAGGAGCAGCAGGTACAGGGGGAGCGACAGGAGCAGGAGGAGCAGCAGGTGCAGGAGGAGCAGCAGGTGCAGGAGCAGCAGCAGGAGCAGGTGGAATAATAACAACATTTACAGTAATAGCAGCAGCACTGGGACTAGGAGGAGCAGTAGGAGTAATTGTATGGCTAGTACAAAAAATAAAAGCTTTTTTTAAAAAAATAGAAGATTTTTTAAAGAGCCTGCCACACTATATTAAAGTCATTTTGCTGGTGGCTGCCTTCTTCTCACTGCTACTGTTGTCATTTTGTGTTCAATTCAGAATGGCTGGAACCGTCCTCCTAGTGTTCGGAGTATTACTATCATTTTTATTGTTAGTCTTGTTATTCTTGCTAGGAAAAGATGGGTTATTCACTGGTATTAGAGCAGCAGCTGAAAGAGTCATCGATAAAGCAGGAATAGCAGGAGCAGCAGCAGTTCAAGTAAAGAAAGTAGTAGATTTTGTATGTAGAAAATGGGCAACAGAAAAAGTTAATCAAGTGAAAACTACACTGCAACATTTCACAAACATTTTGCTGGTGGTGGCCTTCTTCTCCCTGCTAGTATTGTCACTTTGTGTTCAATTCAGAATGGCTGGAACCGTCCTCCTAGTGTTTGGAGTATTACTATCATTTTTGTTGGTGGTGTTGTTATTCTTGCTAGGAGAAGAGCAGAAAGAGAACAACACGAGGGAGACACAACAACAGAAACAAAAGAGGTATTAACAACAAATACAGAAGAAGGAAAAGAAAATAATTTAAAAAAGGGAGAAGTAGAAAGTGCTTAGTGCTGGATAAGATGGTCTGTTTAGGTTCTTCACTGAGAAAGGAACATCAGTAGTAGGAGCAACAGGAATAGCAGAAGCAGTGGTGGCAGTAGTAGAAAGAATGTGTCGTAGACAAAAATAAATCAAGGAAAAGCTTTTTTTTTAAGAGCCTGCTACGGCGTATTAGAGTCATTTTGCTGGAAGTTGCCGTGGTTGCTCATTGAATCTTCCTCCTATTGTTCATTCATATTCATATTCTTCATAATTGTTGACCATTATTTTTGTTTTAGTTGTTCATGTTATTATTTTTACTATTAGATTTACAACAATACAACTGCTGTGAGAGGTTGATAAAGTGTCAGCAATGATCAGTTCGCTGTTGGTGCTGCAAAATTCAACTTCACCATTTTGTCTATTATTTTTAACCTTACAGATGTATGCTTCTATTAAACTGGTATGCCAAAGGTGTCTAAAGCTGTAGTGTGACACATTAATTAAGTCATCTTATATAATCACTTCTTTTTTATATTCTTTATGTTACTTCATCGTAGAAAATTGGTAGCAACCGGAGAATGTTTGTTATGGTTTTTTAAAATTTCTTTACACATACAATAAGGATATAAGTAAGTAAAGCAAAAAGAAGGAAAAACTAAAGAAAAACTTTGAACTATTTTTCAGCTTACATTTGTTTGTTTGCAATATCATTTCGTGTATCTCCAGTTAATGTGGCATTAAATTCTCCTCAGGATTTCTCCGATTTATACGAGCAACATATGTTTCTTAATGCTCCAGCTTGATTTCCTTTACAAAAGTTAGAACACTCATTTTTTTTAAGAACAAACTATTTGGCAGATGTAGGGTAAATCTTTGTTTCTGAGCTATACTTGCTTTTAGTATTTAATTATGTGATCACCTGAGTGTTGATGTAAATAATTATCAGGAATTCATCAAGAAATAAAAGGTATTTTTACTTTTTCTGATACATTTGAACCAAAATGATTATGAAGTGAAAATGTTTGTTTGGATGTGATCCCTCCATAACTTTGATTTTCAATTTTAAAATGTGTTTGCTTTCATAAAAATATACAATTTACAATAAACCATCAAATTCTTCATATGTTTTAAAAGTGTCTAATTTTTTGATTTACTCATTTACATCCATCCTATTAGCTGAGTGATTCACAAAGAGGAACAACAGGTGCATTCAATTAGTGTTGAATTGAGAATTGAATATTTTAAATGCAATTTCATTTAATTTCCTGGTAAAACAGTCAATTTTAATTGAGCTTTGACCTGCGAAATGTCAGCCTCAGGAATGCTACATGCAATCACACACAAGAATGATAACATAACTACATTATTGCACATTTTGACCACACACATTGGGTAGATTTGTACAGATTTGCCATTTGTTTTCTGGTTGTTACAACTGGAAAATTCAGATTTCACAACTCAATTGAGAGGCAGCGCCATGCTCAACTTCCTGCTTTATCTTGTTACCTTTGGCTACTTTGCCACTGTGTGAGGCAAAGTATTATGGAACAAGGAAAAGGCTGAAGTCCATCCCGTACATTTCAATGAATAACCACAGATGGAGATTTCTGAATTAACTACATTGTAGTGATGTATAATATAAACCTATGTGGACCTCATCGGAAGAGTCTGTTGTCTACAGGTATTAAAAAAAACTATTTCTATGAAAGAACATAAAATCCTTGAAAGCATTTGAATGAACACTGAAGCAGAAGCCACACAGAGTAAACAAGAAGTTAATATAGTCAAAGTTTTGTAGTTAATCATCACACTTCATCCTGTTTCTCAGAAGACTGTCATTTATACATTTAGTACTGTACAACTTATCTTATCTTCTGCAATGCTCTATTTATTGTGAGCAAACAGGCAACCAGTTTTGATCTGAAATCTGAAGGTGGTTGTTGCGACATTGACTTGCTATTAATGTTGTGTTCTATGATGATGATTTGCTTTTGTCCTGTTTAGTTTTTTGTTTATTACACTTAGTTTCTTTTTTTATACAACAACATAAAAGGTTGAAGGATACAGATGATGATACGCTGTCTATTTACATTAACATAGTTTAATATTGCCTGTTGCAATATTGCCAAGACTAACAAATAAAAAATAATTGTTCTGTCTAACCCAGCGATAAAACACTCTACCCTAAAAAGTGGGTACTACTACTAAAAAAAGGGGCAGCTGTCATATCTTCATATTTGACACTTTCAATAAGAAAAAAGTATTTAATAAGTAATGTATAATATTCTGGATGCCCATAACATTAAGCCATTGTGTTATTCACTATTTAAATGCAAAATGCCCACTGAGCACTGCATGTTTAATGACATTGTGGGGAAATATGGAACTTTAAGGAGCAGTAAATGCTGTAACAATTGCAAGAAAGCCAAATAATCTATATTGTGGCTGCATTTACTTATTGTCAATAGTTTTCTATATGCTGGGAACAATTTGTATAATAATATCCAAGTCATAATCCGTCAGCTCCAGAGTCAGTGTGTCATTAGTATCTAACTAAGCCTCACATCAGGTTTCAGTTCAACCCGTGTTTTTCACGAATTATTTGTTAAACATCTTCTCTTATCTGCTGTAGTGTTCTGTTATACTAGCATTAGTTAAAAAAAAAAAAAAAAAAGATTAAAGAAACCCTCATTAATGTTATCATTATTACACCACAATGATACTGATAGCGATTCCTGCTCAACAAGACCAACCGTGGAAATGCCTGTTAAACATGACCTATTTATAGTTGTGGGTGTGTCCCAGTCATGAGGAAGTTGAATTCATTTAGAAGTGAACTTGAAAGTAAATAAAGGCACTTCACAGCACACTGTTCAATCGGGAGGCAGGGTGGTGTACAGAGAAGTGTCATACTTATTAAAAGTTCTTCTATAAATGCTAAAATGGATGAATACCAGCATCCATTATTCTTTGAAGCTAAGGAGCTGACAGATGGAGAGAGGGTCAGGAGATATTTTCAGAAAAGACGATGTTCTGGTGGCGGTGATTGTGGACTGATTGAAAAGGTTGGAGACAACACCTATAAAATTAGCTTTAAGGAAAAAGAAGGTAAGGCATGACACCTTTGCTTTTTGTTGTTAGATTGAGTTATGTGTGGAATTTACATTGCAGTTTGAGCTAAATTAAGACTATTGTCTGGATTTTGTTGTTTTTTACAGACCAGGAAAGGGTTTTGCAGAGGAAGTTTCACACTATCTCACTTCCTTCTGGGGAGCTTCATCTGATTGTGAGCCGAACAAATTCACCTCAGACCCCTAAACCCTCTGACAAGCCATCTCTTAGTCACTCAGAGGTAAGTTAATATAATTATGGTAAAAACAAACATCATAGCCAAATGATCTTGTCAAACCAGTTTGGAGTGACTTCCCAACAGAGTGCTTTCAGTTTCTTTATGAGATCTTTTTTTTCCAAATGCAATAATTAAGTAATTAATAATTCATTTGTTTATTGTTGCTTTTCTCCTTTAGACGTTCAAAAAAGAGAACACCAAAGGCCTTGAGAAGATTTTCAAAACTGATATGTTCCTTCTATATTATCTAAGAGACAACCCAAAAGCATTCAAAGTCTTAGAGAAGCAGCTTTCTGCTATTAACTGCAAGCTGGAGTTAGACTTTGATGGAGAAGAGGCAGTGGTTAGGGGGGATGTTGAGAAGGGGCCTGGAGGAGCTTTTGGCAGTGCTGCAGAGACATGGGAGCTACAAGTGGATAAGATCTTCGTGGGTTTTACTGAGAGCTATGTCTGCTATCATGTGGTTGAGCCAAAACTAGTGAAAATCCTACTGCAGGACGTCAGCTTTGTGACTGATAATATCATAGTATACACAGAGGATGGTTATGCTGTGGTTGTGGGAGAAGTTCAGGCTGTGAGGGAAAGAATTGCGATTCTGGAGAACAGACTGCCGATTCGTAAGGAACTCCCAGTTGAGGAGAAGCAGTTCAAACTGGTAGAAAAGGAGTTTGGTCAAGAGATGTGTGCACATTGCCCAGAAGTAAAAATCCTCAGAGGTAATGTGAATTTGATCATCTTGGAGGGCCCTGACAAGGAAGTGCAGTTAGGAGCGACAAAACTTGAAGAACTAATGAAAAAGATAAAGGAAAAGAGAGTTAAGCTCTCTACAACTTTGATGACCTTCATGACATCCAGTGGTGTCATCTCCAAGTACCAGACTCGCCTCGACCACAGCCTCAGAAACCCTGTTGCCTTAGAGGTTGGATCAGACCTGGTACTGTCGAGTTTGTCCTCTGATGCTCTGGATGAGGCTGAGGCAGCAGTGCTGAGAGACCTGAGTGAAGTCACTGTGCAGCTGCAGGGTGCTTCAGCTGTACCTTTAGATCTGAACCAAGTGAAGGAAGACCTGAACAAAGCCAAAAACGAGGCAAACATTCAAGAGCTCAGAGTAGATGTCAACTTCATGCCAGCTACCAGTGGAGCTGCAATGACCAAAGTACAGCTGGTGGGCTATAGTGAAAATGTGAACAAGCTGAGAGAGGTTCTACAAGATTACCAGATGAATCAGGTCAGTACACAAGCAGTTCTGAATTTAACCAATCCTCATATGATGATTTTGATAAACTTTTGGGCTGATTGGGATAAAGCAGACTATACTGGATTTCAATGCATTTCAACCTTGGTTGTCTTCCTTGGGCTACATTACTGAGGAACAGCATCCAGGTTGAAATGTGCACCAGTGAACACCAACTCTATGAACACACTAATATCTCCACCCTAACTGTGTGTGTGTGCTGGTCTTTGTGAGTTACATGGTTTTTATTTGCATAGAAAGTGGTTTTGTGCCAAATGTGCCCTGTGTCTTTATCAGTGAATGTATTTCTATTAAACACCTTCAAGGTCATTTTGGCAGATTATTTTTGTATTTTTTTTGTTTTTTTTCTTGCTAGATTGAGCTAGATTTGCAGAATGTCCATCATCAACATTCCTATGAAGTGCAGAAGAGGCACATTCCTGATAAGAACCAACAGGCCAAGGAAGCAGGTGAAAATCTTCTGTACCACTGCAGGCATCGATCTTACTGTCAGGTCAAAAGCAATGAAAGGAAGGGGGTGGGCACTGCATGCCTAGTTGAATAGATGTGGCTGTACCATGTTGTTTTTTCTATGATTTACCTTAATAATTTTACCTTTCGACAATGTTAGCCAAATTAGCCAAACCACTGGGAATTGTTCCAATGAGGTACAGGATAAAAGCCAAGAAATTACTTAACATTCCCCAAAAATACAGTGCCAGTGTTCTTTTTAATGTCAACTACTTTTTGCATGTGGGCAACGGATATTTAAACCAAAATCAAAGATTCTATATTACCTCTTTTACAAGTTATGACTGTAACCCAATTTAGAAAGTGCTGTCTCTCTTTATTGTGAGTTTTACTAATGTGTGTATAAAGTATTATTTTTATAAATTAAATATACTGTAGCTGTACTGAAGGGCTGTATGCACAATATTATTGATCCTGAGTCATTATTCTTTTCTAGACTCAAACCTAAGAATTGTCCTGCTTGGAAAAACTGGAGCTGGGAAAAGCAGCACATGCAACACCATATTCGGAGAGGCTGTCTTCAAGACAAGTGATTCTCCAAACCCTGGAACAAGTGAATGTACAGCAGAAACCAGATCTGTCAGTGGAAGAAACGTCACTTTGATCGATACTCCTGGTTTCTTTGACCCAGACAAGTCTGAGAAGGAGCTGAGGGCAGAGATAGCAAAGTGTATCATAGAGTGTGCTCCTGGGCCTCATGCTTTTCTCATTTTCTTTCAAGTTGACAAATTCACTGAGCAGGAGAAGCAGGTTATTGTTGAAATACTAAAGACTCTTTCTGAGGAGGCCTTAAAATATGCTGCAGTTGTCTTCACTCATGGTGAGCAGCTCCCTGAAGGAATGAAAATTGAGGACTTTGTCCAACAGAATAAAGATCTGAGAGAACTGGTGAAGAAGTGCGGCGGCCGATGCCACGTCATTGATAATAAATACTGGAACAACAACCAGCAGGATGAATACAGGAGCAACCAGTTCCAGGGGGCAGAGCTACTCAACACTATAGACAAGATGGTGAAGGAGAACAAAGGAGGCTGCTACACCAATGAGATGCTTCAGAGAGTGGAAAGAATGATTAGAAAGCATGGAAAGAGCAACACCTCCAATTTTCTCAAGATGTCTGCTGGTATTACCACGGGAGCGTTGTTGGGAGCTTTGCTTGGTGTGCCAACAATGATTGTATTTGTTGTTGCAGTCTTGAAGAAAATGCCAACATTATCAGAAGTAAGAAAGGTTGTAGAGGTAGCAAGAGGAGGAGCAGCAGTAGTAGCAGGAGGAGCAGCAGTAGTAGCAGAAGGAGCAGCAGGAGGAGCAGCAGTAGCAGCAGCAGCAGGAGAAGCAGCAGGAGGAGCAGCAGTAGCAGCAGCAGGAGAAGCAGCAGGAGGAGCAGCGGGAGGAGCTGCAGCAACAACTGGATTGTATTTAGCTGTAGGAGCTGTTGCTGCAGTAGGAGCAGGAGTAGGAGGTTGTATAGGTTATCATGAAGCTGATAAAGCACAGTCAGTAATGGAGGCAATAGAAAACACAGCAGATGCTGTTTTGGACAAAACTATGCAAATAGTTAATAAGTTCAAAACCAATGCAAAGTAAAAGAAAGTGACAAAAAGTCACTGTTGCCTCAATAAATTAACTGTTATAGTGATATTATTACTATACTGCTGTATAAATTGCTTTTATTCAAGCACTTTACAATTTCCCTCCCATTCACCCATTATCATGATACTGGTACTATATATTTGTTTCTAAAATTCTGATATCTACTAAATGGGCTTTAGTTACATACAGTCTGTGTTCATCTTGGATCAAAAACGAGACGAAATAGTAAAATAAATGCAGAAGTTAGTTTCTTTATTTCAGCTAATCTTACTGAAACCGATTTGAATTTAAAAAGCATTATATATACACACAAGTTATAATATTTGTCAATGACTTTGATTTTGATTTGATTTCAAATATTTTCTTCTGAGTGTTCAGTTTTAAATACTAACTTTTCAAATGTTAAATCTTAAACTTTCTGCTTATTTTACTTTACCTGGAGTAGTTTTCATGTTTTATTATCATTCTTTATTCTTATTCTGTTCATTTTTTTCTATTTTACTAACTCTATTCATTATTCAATGTATCCTGTTTTAATACATTGTTGTTATCACTTCAAAAACCTCCGGCAATAAAATGATTTCAAGACAATTTTAAGCAGAAATTTTAAAAAAAATGTGCTTGAGTATTTGTTGTAACATGAGTTGAACATAACATGCATTTTATATATTTTGGAATAAATCAAATTTAATCCAATTTGAGAAACATTTTATTTTTATGTGTGATACTGATTTTCAAACATATTGCTCAGCATGCAGCCTTGTGTAGAGAGAGTAGACAAAGGATGATGTGTTCATCATGGTTTGGTGTTGGAAATGTTGGTGTAGCAAAGAATTACATTTGGGAAATACATTTTTTCATGATGCTCTTGCTCTTTTTTATTGTTACATGTTTTGTATTATCAAAGATTTCTAGTGGAATATTATTATTTTAAGCTATAATGAGGCCTGCATCAAACACTCATATGAAAGAAGTGCGATATGAGATACTCACATATCCCATTTTCTTTAGAAATGGTCGACAAACAAGTTAAACTAGTAGAAAAGTACAGTCAAAGCACAGCTGGAGAAGAGGAGCAAAATTATGCAGCAAGGACATCAAGCAATCCAGATAACTACAGTGTTTTTTCTTTTTTTTTTACAGGGACGGTGAGTTAATTTTGCTTTATGGCGTCAACACTTAGTAATGTGCTGCGTATTATTCTGTTAAAAAGAAAAAAATAGAACAAAACCACTTCACTCCTTTTTCAAAATAGACAACACCATTAAATAATACAACAGTGACATCTACAGACTGTGGCAGTTTTCATTCCTCATTGTTAATGTACCCGTTTCCTATTATTGTCAGCCATTGCATACAGTCAGGAAACCTACTCTGCTGTACATATTCAGCAAATACCAACTACTCCAGTCCAGTTACTGCTGGTTCCCAGTTAATATTTGTGGCCCTAGTTCTGTCTGCCTGTCAATTAGGGCTTTGTTTTGTTTTTTGAGTGAGATGTTTTTTAAGAAACTGTCTTAATGTCATTTTTTGGTGAATGACATTATGACCTATTGTGTCATTTTTCTTGGGAGGATAGTCTCATTTAGTGCTGACTGACAAATATGGCAAAAGATGGTGAACATGGTAAATATTACACCTGCAAAACATCATTGTGAGCTTGTTAGCATGGTGACTTAAGCTCAAAGCACTGCTGTGCTGTGCAGTTCACAAGATTGCAATGACCATTGTTCACTATTTTGTGCTATTAGAGAAAAAGCAATGAATTGTTGAAATTGTTAATGAGCTCTTGGCAAATAACTTTCAGGACCTAAAGGACAAGCTAACACAATCAGCATCATATAAAGACATCATCATCAATGTTATTCCCATCATAATAACACTGATAGCAATTCCTGCACAACAAGCTCAACCATGAGAATATCTCACTTAAAGCTAAACATTAAATAGTTTTGGGGGTTTCCATTTACAAGCAGTCTAGCGGAGTTGAACAGGAAACCTTTATAGGTGAAAGTGAAACAAATAAAAGGCACTTCAGAGCACTTTGGTCACTCGGGAGGCAGGGTGGTATATAGCAAAGTGTCATACTTATTGAACATTTTTCCATAAGTTTAGGTAAAATGGAAGAATACCAACATCCATTATTCTTTGAAGCTAAGGAGCTGACAGATGGAGAGAAGAAGAAAATCAGGAGACACTTTCAGAAAAGGCGAGATTCTGGTGGTGGTGATTGTGGAGTGATTGAAAAGGTTAGAGACAACACCTATAAAATCTGCTTTAAGGAAAAAGAAGGTAAGGCATGACATCAGGTTAGAGTTGTGTATAGAATTTACTTTGTATTGAGCTAAAATGTATGCTTTCGCTGCGACTTTGTTATGTTTTACAGACCAGGAAAGGGTTTTGCAGAGGAAGTTTCACACTATCTCACTTCCTTCTGGGGAGCTTGATCTGATTGTGAGCCGAACCAATTCACCTCAGACCCCTAAACCCTCTGACAAGCCATCTCTTAGTCACTTACAGGTGAGCTAACTGAGTACTATCGACTTGGGGTGTAACGGTACACAAATTCAGTTTGATATTTGCCTTGCTTTTGGGGCTAGGGTTCGGTATGATTTCGGTACAGAAAAGAAAGAAAATAAAAAGAAAGAAAAGAACATTTTGGTCCTTTATTTAAAAAAAGAAAACTTTCAACAATTGCTCATTGGCCACAATTATTACTTAACCAGTTTAGTTTCACTGCAGTGGAAACTATTACTGAAACAGTTAAATTTTACTGCGGTGGAAACTGTTACTGAAACAGTTTAGTTTCGCTGCAGTGGAAAATGAAAACCACTATTTTGTTTGTTACAAGTAGTCAGGACAGCTGCTTTATGCTGATTTATGTGTCTAGCAGTGTATAAAGTTGTTGAAACTAAACCAAACCATTACTTCTGCAATACTTGAACTACATTTTGCTCTGTCAGAACTGGTTCTCACAAGTCTGACCACGTTAGAAGCCAAATGTTTTTTAATCATTTTTCTCAACAGCAGAACTCAAGGAATTTTAAAATGTTTTTATGGGTCTCTCTGTTGTCATTCTCACAGCATTGACACTACAGGTTAACTAGGATAACCAGGGTAACCAGGCTAGATGGGCTAGCATATATCCATGCTAGAGCTAAATGGTACCCTGCCAAAACAGTCTGGGTGGAATTTGCACACAATTATTGTTCCGCACGTCGGAGTAAGTGGATTATTAAACTATTTTGACAATAACTGCTTGGGTCATGGAGAGTATATCCTTACAATTACATGCACCAAACTGTAACGTCCGTACCGTGACAGTTCAGGACGAATATATGTATTGTTAAACCTCTACTACTGACCTTTGGTAACCTAAGTGGATGCTTGCATAAATATGGTAAAAACAAATGTTGTAAGCAAATGACCTGGTCATACCAGTTTGGAGCGATTTCCTTTTTTATGACATCTTTTTCTCATTTATAGAAAATCCAATGCAGCAGTCTGATAAGACTTACAAAGGCTTATTGAAAGTTAATTTGTTTATTGTTGCTTTTCTTCTTTAGACATTCAAAAAATACAACACAAAAGGCCTTGAGAAGATTTTCAAGATAGATATTTTCCTCCTGTATTACCTAAGAGACAGCTCCCAAGCATTCAAAGTCTTAGAGAAGCAGCTTTCTGCTATTAACTGCAAGGTAGAGTTGGACTTTGATGAAGAGGAGGCGGTGGTTAGGGGGGATGTTGAGATGGACCCTCGAGGAGCTCTTGGCAGTGTTGCAGAGACATGGGAGCTACAAGTGGATAAGATCTTCATCAGCCTTACTGAGACGTACCTCTGCTATCATGGGGTTGAGCCAAAACTAGGGAAAATCCTACTGCAGGACCTCAGCTTTCTGACTGATAATATCAAAGTATACACAGAGGACGGTTATGCTGTGGTTGTGGGAGAAGTTCAGGCTGTGAAGGAAAGAATTGCGATTCTGGAAAAGAGACTGCCAACCCGTAAGGAACTCCCAGTTGAGGAGAAGCATGTCAAACTGGTAGAGGAGGAGTTTAGTAGAGAAATGTGTGCACATTGCCCCGAAGTAAAAATTCTCAGAGGTAATGTGAATGTGATCATCATGAAGGGTCCTGACAAGGAAGTGGAGCTAGGAGTGACAAAACTGGAAGAACTGATGAAAAAGATAAAGGAAAAGAGAGTTAAGCTCTCTACAGCTTTGATGACCTTCATGACATCCAGTGGTGTCATCTCCAAGTACCAGACTCACTTCCAGCACAGCCTCAGAAACCCTGTTGCCCTAGATGTTGGGTCAGACCTGGTACTGTCGAGTTTGTCCTCTGATGCTCTGGATGAGGCTGAGACAGCAGTGCTGAGAGAACTGAGTGAGGTCAATGTGCAGCTGCAGGGTGCTTCAGCTGTACCTCCAGATCTGGACCAAGTGAAGGAAATCCTGAACAAAGCCAAAAACAAGGCAAACTTTCGAGAGTTCAGAGTGGATGTCAACTTCATCCCAGATACCAGTGGAGCTGCAGTGACCAAAGTACGACTGGTGGGCTACAATGAAAATGTGAACAAGCTGAAAGAGGTCCTGCAAGATTACCAGATGAATCAGGTCAGTACGCAAGAGATTCTGAACTTACCAAACCCTGATGTGATTGACGATTTTGATCAAATCTTAAACCTGACTGGGATGAAGCAGATTTCTCTGGTTTTTACACATTTCAAGTTTGGTTCTCTACCTCGAGCAGCATCGCTGAAGAGGAGCACCAAGCTTGAAATCTGTTTTTTGCATTGAACAGCTCCCATCTGTCCTCAACATGATGTGAATATATTTTATTTCAATATGTTTCCATAACACTCCTTCGATGCAGTTTTGGCAGGTTACTTCAATGTTTTCTTGTTTTCTTTTCTTGGTAGATTGACTTTTTGCAGAACGTTGATCCACCATGCCCCTGTGAAGTGCAGATGAGGTGTATTTCTGATAACAATGAGCAGGCCGGGGGAGCAGGTGAAAATGTTATGTACCACCAGACAACCCAGGACAACTGTGACTCCTCCTAAATTATCCATAAAATACATTACGTGACACAATACTTTAAAATGAGGGAGATCTCAGTCAATGATGTGTTCTGTGTTCATCTTTTCATGTGTTCATCTCTAAAACTTACTCACTGCTATGACACAACTGATAAATTAAAATTTTCAAATGGTCGTTCCAGTATGAGACTCAACATGCCAATGTTTGTCACAGAAGTAAAAGTGAAATTTATACTTTTCTAATATAGTCATTTTTCTTTTCCAGTGCCAAGGAGGATTGTCCTGCTGGGAAAAACTGGAAGTGGGAAAAGCAGCCTGGCTAACACCATATTTGGAGAGGATGTGTTCAAAATCAGCCATGGTGCCATCTCTGAAACCAATAGCTCTCACGCAGTAACCAAATGTGCAGATAGAAAAAGCATCACATTGATTGACACTCCCAGTTTTTTTGACACATGTAGGTATGAGAAGGTGCTCAAGACTGATATAGTGAAGTGTATCACTGAGTGTGCTCCTGGGCCTCATGCTTTTCTCATTGTGCTTAAAGTGGAGAAATATACTGAGCAGGAGAAGGATGTCAGCTCAAGGATAAACCAACATTTCTCAGAGGAAGCTTTCAAATATGCTGCAGTTGTCTTCACTCATGGTGATCAGCTCTCTGAGGGAGTACGAATTGAGGAGTTTGTCAATCAAAGTGAAGATCTGAATGATCTGGTGAAGAAGTGCGGGGGCCGGTGCCATGTCTTTGATAATAAATACTGGAAGGATAACAAAGACAGCTACAGAAGCAACCAATTCCAGGTGGCAGAGCTACTCAAGACCATAGATAAAATATCTGAGGCAAACAAAGGGAGTTGCTATACCAACGAAATGCTAAAAGCAGTCAAAACAGAAATAGAGAGAGAGGAAGAACAAATTAGACTGTCATTAGGAAACATGACACAGGAAGAGATACGAAATCAGACTAAAATCAGTGTTTCTGACAGATTGTGGGTCAGATTTGCGGGTGTCGCAACAGGTGCACTGTTAGCAGCTTTACTTGGCGTAGCAGAAAGAGCAATGGTTGGATTGGCTGTCAAAAAAGATTTAATAATGGGCGGTCAGATAGGATTTAATGCAGCAGAAAGAGCAGAAACTATGAGCGAAGCTGCACAGAAAGCAATTGAGGCTGTTTGCAACCAAGCTGCCAAATGAATTACGAATAATTGATAGTAAATTAGAAAATGTTATTAAAATTATAGTTTGCACATTCCCATTTTATTTTGGGGCTCTACTGGAAAATCTTCATCAGCACGGTAGAAACAAATGTTGCTATGTATTCAAAGCCTTCACTTTTAACTTGCAGGGACGATTTCTAAATGCATTAACCTCAAGCTTGGGAACTTAAGCCATTTGTAGCATCGAAATAACAAAAACAATAACATGCCCCCTTTACAAATGTCTGATAATCAAACTGTATATCTATTAAGAACAAGGTTGAAGACATTAATTGTGAATTTGACAATCATCAGACAAACTTTGACAGGACAACAACTTTGTCACAATGGAGCCAAACAGTACACAATAACATGTTCTTGAAATAATGTAAGGCAGAAATAAGCAATGCAGAATCTTGATTCATATTTAAGCAGCACTGATCTGCGTTTCATGACCTGTCAGTTCAGGGACCACTTTATTTTCTTTTTTTCCAGTTTTATTGAGTAACTGACACATATTTGTTTTGGTCTGAGAACTTTAACAGCTGTGTGTTGTGTTTTGTTTTTTTTCTTTTCGGTTATTTTTCGTTGCACCAAATAGAATAAATTCACAGACCATAAAGGTAGGGATTTTTTTGTTTTGTTTACTTCTAGCTTATGTTAATGAAAATTATAATATTGTAATGACTTCAGAACTTTAATAGAAAGATTCATTTTATACTTTCCATGACTTGGAGATGCTAAAAGATGTTATGTCTTGTGTTATGAGTTATTTAACCATTAAACAGCTTTGTGTTTATAAGTGTTTTCCAGTATCTGTTTTGTTGTTTGACAGTATACAAAGGCTACTGCTAAAAATAGCTGCTCATATAAAATGCAAGCTGTCACACTGAATTATAAACACCATTTCTACAGTTTCGAATGATTGCAACCTGTTCTTTAATGCTTGAGTACAGTAAAGAAGAAGAAGAAGAAGAAGAAGAAGAAGAAGAAGTTGTTTGTGGGACCAGAAAATGGGAGTAGGCTACAGCTGCCTTCAGTCCCAGGCTGTAGACATGTTTTAAGATGTATTTGCAATAATTTATATCTGATACTTTTTTGTTTAACAAAAAAAAAAAATCCTTAAAATTACACCTGCTCCTTCTCACTCATTTAAAAAAAATACAGTCAATAAATATGCAAATTATTTTTTCCCCACATGAATAGGCATTAATAAGATCTACATTAATATCGCGGTATTTGCATTTTACAAAAGAAAAACAGGGCAGATAAAGATTTTAATGCAGAATTTAAGAGAGAAAACAGTAAGTCTTACCTGTTCATCTGGTACCACAGCCGAGAAATAGCTGACAAACAAAGAAACTGAAGACTACAATATGAATATTAGCTCAAGAAAAGAAAAATATGGTGAGTTTCATTCATCACACACATAGAAAGTCACGAATATTTCTTTCAGGTAAAGTTTTCAGCAAAGTTTGATGTTTTCAGTCACTTCTTCTGCAGTCTTCACTTGCGGAGTCAATGAGCAGAAATACGAACAGCGCCGTTACAACATACTGTGGTCAAATGGGGAATTACATGATACCTTCAAGTGCTCCTCGTAAACTCCAAATTTACTCAGAGTCTGTAGTGTTGACGGTAATAAAAATATTGAAAAGCAGCATACTCCAATACCGTGATAGTCCAAAGCCTAGAGGATTATCTTGAATAGTTTGAGACGCTGTTTTAGAAAAGAAAACTTGCTGTTGCGTTCATTTACATGTATATAGTTTAATGCTCAGAATACTACAAATGATACTCCTTTTACCTTGTGTGCGGGTAGCAGCACAAATATCAGACCATCCACATGTTTGTGTTGATGCAATACCACACCAATCAGATAGTTTGTTATGTTTCTTTGTCATAACTGAGTCAAATACATGCACTTCATTCAGGTACCAGACACACTTTAACTGTCTGAGGTGTGGTCTGTTTTACCTTTTCTACTACCTTGTATAATTTTTAACAATCATATTGACTTATCAGTAGGTCACACCCAACAGCACTGCAGAATGCATTTACCAAACCTGACATCTGCTGGCCAAAATCAACATAGCAACAAGGGATAGTCATTGGAATATCACATCAGGCCTGTAGTACATATCCACTCTTACAATACTGGGAAGATGCCCAATGTATGTGTAATAGTTCTAATAATTGCTAACCATGCCCAAAAAAGTGTGAAAGTTAATGAACATGCTTAATTAATGAGGCCATTCTGTCCTTCACACATATAAGTGGCTAAATCAAGCTCAGATGCTTTGTTAATTTCCACATAATGAACAAGCACTTAAATCTACTGTATATTAGAAACATAATATGATATACTAAAATTGTTATATTTGTATTTCTCAACATATTTAATGAACTCTGTGATTTAAATTGATGATATCAGATATATAGTATGATTCTTATCATTCTCATTATCAGGAGGTCAGTATGGTGATTTGTGAACTACTTTTCCCATGACATAGATATCATCATTGGTATTTCTTGCTTGTAGTTTTTTCTTATATTTCTGTCTCTGTCTCATGGATTTCTCTACACAGTTTCCAGTCTTTCTCCATCCCCTGTCAATCACCAGACTGCAGGGGGCGTCATTCGTCCACAGCGTTCGTTCAAAACTGTGACTGACAAAGTGTCTGAGCTGGTGGAAGCCCAAGTATTTAGGTTGTTGTTTTTTTTAAAATTTGTTGGTGTTGCATTTACAGTGTCTGGAGAGCATTTTATTCCATGCAGTTTCACAACATATCAGTGCACTAATCATGAACTGAATGTTATTTGGTTGATGTTAATAATTTATCCTCTATCAGATTGCTGTCGTGTCGCCCTGAATGTGAACTCCATTTCAAGTAATTTCTACTTGTCAGAAGAAAACTATCGAGAGACGTATACAACCTGTGAGGTGTGTTATACTCCTCACTAAAACAGGTTCACTAGTCTCAGTCAGGTGTTGTGCAGAGAGGGTTTATCACAGCAATGTTATCACGAGGTCATTTAGGGCAGTTCAACTTGGTCTGTGTACTCTTTACAGCGGCGCACAAGAAGCATGACAGTGTCCTCCAGGATTGTAGTGCACCTGGCTGTAAAGCAGGTGTTCTGTGTTTTATGACACCATGACTCTGCATCACAAAGTCCACACCACATTGACTCGGCCTTGGGCTGAAAGGTGGTGGATCTTATTCAAGCAGTGCACTTTATACAGGACTTAAAATATTATGGTGATATTATTATATTGAGGTGTTTTTCTTTCTGTGTCAATGCTGGTCATGCTACAGCTGGCCCTCAAATATAAATAGTGGTCATATGATAGGCAAGGCAAGTTTGTTTGTACTTTATAGCACAAGAGCAATTCACGTGGCTTTACATAATTTATGACCTATACTGTGCACATAATGTATTTAAAACACGAAAAACTGAGAAAATGTGATTTTGTGAGAATTAAGCATTGTGAAATGAATGTTGAAGCCTCATCCCAACTGTAACCCTTCTTTAATTTTTAATCTGTGGCTTTTCAATTCAACCAAAAGACACAGTTGAGAAATACTGGCAACTATTTTGATGAGATATTATTTTTAAAAAATAATTTTGAACTAGGAGAAAAACATTTTTGAAGCCCTGTATCCAAAATCATTCAATAATTCACTACTCGTGTTGTAGGGAATGTTATCTACAGGACAACATAATCTCTCTGATAGAAATACAGGAAGCTGACTCATGGTAGAAACTGGCAGACACACTGTTTAGTGGTTTTGAAAACAGCCATTGTTTTTGCCCTCTCCATAGAAAGGTCGAGGGTCGAGGTCTACTATGCCCCAGGACCCAGGCCAGCAGCTTATAGAGGTTGACCCTGTTGCACTGAGGCTGCACGGTTGAAAAACCACAGAGTCTGAAACCTCAGCAGGATGCATGCTTACCAACACAGGAGTTGGAACTCTGCTCTCTCTATATCAGGTTACTCGCTGCTGAGATAGACAGAGATAGCTGCCAGTTTACTAGATACAATCTCCAGTAGCTAAAATTAGAAAAATGCCCCACTGGCAATGTGACAATGTATGAGGCAAGACTATTATTATAAGAATAACCCCTTACTTATCAATGAGCCCAGTGTCTTTATAGCAAGTTTGGCCACTCAGTCACTCTTAAGTCTCTTTTTTCTTTTAAAACGTTTTTCTTTGTGAAAGCTTGTGTGCATTTTATTGTTTTACTATTATTAATTTGTATCTTTTATTGTTACTTCCGTGCCTCTTTGCTCATCTTTGCCTTATATGTCTGGTTTTATTTTCTTTTGTAAAGCATTTTGAAATATTGTTAAGAGACGTGCTATATACACGTTTATTCTTATCACTTTATCATTATTATTATTATCAGTTGCACTTTTTATACTGCCAATGTTATAATGAGTGTTGATGTGCTGCAAGGCATTTTTCTACCTTGATGGACAAGAAAATCCTGTTCTCCCCGCATATCTGTAATGAACTACATAGACACGTGGTTGGCACCTCCCAAATGTTGCCAGTCCCTCCCATGTTATGATTTGCCTCTTCCTCTTCTGTCGTCATTCAGTGTGCAGCTCAGCTTGCAGGGGAAAGCAGGCCTGCACTGCGCTCCTCTAACTGGATACTGTAAATGTTTAGCTTTACCCATCTTTTCACAAGAGGACGATGGGTGATTTGAACAAATTTCCCGTTTTCTTCGACTGCCGCAGCTTGCCCCCAGAGCAGGAAAAGAAGATAGAGAAGTATTTCCGTATTCACCGCAAATCAGGTGGAGGCGACTGCGGACAACTGATACGAGTGAATGATGAAATCTACAAGATAGCTTTTAAATATCAGAAAGGTAGGAGACATGACGTACAATATATTCATGTTTTACATTATTTCATTTCTGTTAACAGTGCCATGTTGACAATAGTAGACAAGTAAAGGAGAGTATTATATAACTAGTCTATAAATGACAAGCCCACGATTAGACTACTGTCGTATCATTCCAACCGATAGCAATTAAAATCCTAAATAACAAAAAGGTGTTGACTGTCAAGGCGTATTTATCTATTGAAACGTTCAACGTGCAATATCACATGTAGTCAACATTATTTTCAGGGTGACCCTCCTGAGTTTCAGTTTCCTGGGAAAGTGAAACTTATCGTCAAGGCTGGCTGAGTTTTCCGTTTTATAAAGCATAGGTACAAAAACGTCCTCTTTTCGTACAAAAATGTTCTTAAAAGTTTATGTGAAGCTAATATGATGCTTCAGCCATCTGAACTAGTCAAATCATGTCAATGCCTTTCAAGTTAGTCTTTTTAGTGTCAAATTCCCTCTTTTAGTTACAGTCCTTCCACTGCAGCTGAGCAGGAAAACAATCACAGAGGTCCTCATATTATCCTCTGTAACACATCTTTGCTCAAAAGGAGTCTTTGAAGACTTAGTCGAAATGTTGGCAATTAAATAATTAATAAAAATGAAGTATGCAGCACTTTTTCCTGTTGATCCTATCTGAATTCTGCTGTTAGTACCAGCATCTCACAAAGACTTTGGTGTGTGTTTGCCGACTCTTTTACTATTTTCATGGCGTTTGTCCCCCATCACTTACATTGTTAACATATTAAGAGGACATGAACAGGAGGAATGATTACAGCAAGCAAAACACAGCAAGTTCCAAGACAGAGTGGAAAAATTGGAAATGCACTGCAGAGATATCAAAGAAATAGAGCAATAATAATCCACAGCAAAACACAAAGTAAGATCAGTTTTCATTTCCTACAATGACTGATTTGAATCTACTCATGACATTTTAAGATGAAATCAGCTTTACCTGAATACCTGTTGACACAACTACATGACGCACAACAAAGCAGGACCTTATGACTCATGATGAAGTATTGTATTATGTTGCACACTGTGACAGAAAGGGTGTTTGATGGATTCATTTTAGTCGCCAGGCAAAGCCAGAAATAGGTAATGAGGAGAGAAGTAAGAAAATAAGACGGTAGATATGACAAATGTAAGAAAAAAGAGAAAAAGAGTCTAAATAAGAGTCTCTAAATAATCTCTCCTGTTTTTTCTGTCTCAGACCAGCAGGCAGTTCTGCAGAGGTCCCAGCATTCAGTGGAGCTTGGAGATGGTCCACTGGTGTTTACTGTCCGAGGCAGCCTGGAACCTCTCTCCTCCTCTCCCAAATCCACCCCAACTCCAAGCCAGAACTTCACAACTACAGCACAGGTTAGTACAACATTTCTGTCATTCAATTAAGGTTAAAAACTATTTACATTTCCTTATTTCATGTTGTTATGTTGTGTCAGTTAGGCTGTATGCAGCTTGATAAATGTTGTATGTGAGAATTTATTATCAGATTTGAAATACAGGCTTTGTGTTTACATTTAAACTGTTTATATGCATTTTGGGGGGAATGAGAGTACACTGTTCTCATTATTATGTGAAAATCTCTCTTCTACACAGAGCTGTGTAGAGGCTGCCTCAACTCCTCCATCAAGTGGTGAAGAATATGAAGTACATTTTGATGCTTATCTCCTTCGCTACCTAAAGGAAAGTCCCAAGGCTGGGAAAGAACTAGAGGAAACACTTGCTTCTGTGGCATGCTCTGCTCAGCTTTACCCAGAAGACGGGAGGGTTTTAGTGAGGAGATTAACCCAACCTGGTGCTGTAGAGGGAGATGGAGTCAAAAAGTGGGAAGATGAGGTGGACAAACTCTTTAAAGGTTTACAGGAACGCTACCCCTGCCATTTTGAGTTTAACCCTCACAAAATGAAAGCTTTGCTTCAGCACCGCAGGTCTCAACAGATTATAGATGAAGTGAAAGTGTACAGTGAGGCTGGGATGGCTGTTGTGGTTGGGGAACGATCTCAGGTAGATGCCAGGTTGAGTGATATAGAGAACAGGCTATCTGTAAGGGAGAAGCAGATCAGTACTTGTCAACTGGTTGAGGCCAAGCTTCGCCTACTCTGGAAAGACATTGAGCACTTTTTGCGACAAGATTTTCCAGGAGTTAAGGTGACAAAAGGAAATGCAGGACAATTAGTCCTGGAAGGCTCTGTGGAGGAGATCCATAAGGCAAGAGATTCAGTCTATGAGAAGGAGAAGTTAGTGTTAGAGAGATCTGTTTCTGACATGAGTCCACATCTTTTGACCTTCCTGAGAAAGTCATATGGAGATCCAGGAGCTCTAGGTGACTTTTTAGGAGTTGGTGACAAGTTGGAAATAGAGTTACGGGACACAGAGCTACGCCTCTTCTCTCTCTTCACGGATTATCTTGATGAAACAGAAAAGGCACTGCAAGGCAAGTTCATGGAAGTAAATATTGATCTTCCTTACTGCTCTATTGTACCATCTGAGCTTCAGTCAAAACTTAAATCCAAGGAGAATGAGGTAAACCAAGGACAATGTAGGGCTCAGGTCACGTTTGACTCAGGCAGCACAGTGTGCTTACTGGGCCACACCAAAGAGGTCGAAGAACTGAGAGAAGCTGTGACACTCTTTATTGTAGACCAGTCTAATGTGCAACGCATAGTTGATCTGCCTTTCCCAGAGTTAGCAGAAAAGTTACCAGATTTGTTGCAGCAGCATGGTTTTGATTATTCAGGTGTTACCTTCCACCCTTTAACCTCTTCCTCTGAGTCCATGGTGATGTTGGAAGGACCACCCAGTAAAGTGACTGAGGTCAAGAACTGGCTGGGTTCATTTCTGGACTCCCATCTTCAACATACTGAGACATTAGTGACAGAAAGATATTGTGTTGGTCATTCTCAGTTTGAGGACCTTTATTGTAAAGATGCACAGCATTTGGCATCTTTGAGTTTGAGTGAAGAAAGCACAATATTTGCTAGCTACTGTCTTCATGATGGGCTCCAGGTGCTGGTGTGTCAGGGTGACATCACCAAACAGGATGCTGATGCCCTGGTGAACGCTGCCAATGAGGATCTGGACCACTGTGGAGGGGTTGCTGCTGCACTGAGTAAAGCAGGCGGCCCTGAGGTGCAGAGGGAGAGTAGTGCAATAGTAAAGCAGTGGGGCAAAATTCCTACAGGTGATGTGATAGTGACCACAGGGGGGAACCTAAACTGCAAGAAACTGCTGCATGCGGTTGGACCTGTTGGACGAATATCAGGTGGCAATGAAAAGGTTTTACTGGAAAAAACTGTCAAAACTGCTCTGGATTTAGCAGAAATTATGAAGTTCAAGTCGATAGCCATACCCTGTATCAGTTCAGGGACATTCGGTGTTCCTGTCAGAGTGTGCTCAGAGGCTATTGTTACAGCTGTTAAAGAGTTTGGTAGTCAGGGAGGGCGAAGTCTGAGCAGAATCATCCTGATAGATACCAGAAAAGAGGTGGTGTTGGCAATGCAAGTTGCATGTGACAGGCTTCTCCAAGCTATAAGTACAGGAAACAGTACACCAAGAGATTTTGGATTCCCAATGGACTTTGCTGACACAGGAAGTGGAGCCACTGCCGGTGGTGCTGGAGAGAGTGTCCATGTCGAGATTGTTCAGGGAACCATTGAGACCCAGCAGGTGAGAAACTCAGCTGAGATTATAAAAAAATTGGTCAAACCTGTTAAGACTAGATATTCTTATATTGATTATGCTCGTTGTTGTTCTCAACACAGTAGAATTTCAAATGTTTGGAATATTTGCAGGTGTTTTTCCATATGAAAGGAATGGCATGTTAAATGGTTTTACATCCTGGTTTTGGTATTCCAATATTACACAAAAATACTGATTTCTGAACCATACATGCCTTTTTAAAAGTGAAAGAAAAGCATCAGACAATTAACTGTACATTGTTCTCAAGGGGAAAACCTGTATTTCTTCCTGTGGCTGTCAGTTGATTAACAGTAAGCAGACATGGGAGTGAGTAATTTCAGCAAACAAACTGCAGAGTGTTCAAACCCCACCACCTCTGCTGCTCTTTTCGTAGGTCGATGCTCTGGTTTCTCCTATGTACGGCCACAATCCTCTCTCTACACGTATTGGAAATGCTTTGTTCACAACGGTTGGAGTTCAGCTGGCTTCAAGGTTTAGAGAAGAAGCGGCAGAAGAAACTCTGCCTGGTGAAACAGTCATGGTGGAGGATTTGCCTGCACTTCCATCCAAAGCTGTGATCTTCCTCAACCTGTTTCCTTGGGGTAATGACCCAAATGGGACCCCTGTCGAGGTGAAATAGTCTGTTAAATACATAAATACATTTGTGTGCATTCAGGTGTCTCTTGTGGGGGTTTTGTGTGTCAGAATACTGTCATGTCAACTGAAAATCAGACTCCCTTCTCCTTTCTAATCTAAGGGGGTGATAGATTTTAAAGAGCTTAAGTTTCCTATTTCTGACTTTTCCCAGGTTCTGAGAATGGCCATCAAAGAAACCCTGACTTCTTGTGAAAACAGGGGATTTGATTCTGTTGCTTTCCCTGTACTCGGATCTGGGATTGCCCTGCGTTTTCCTGAGAGCGTGGTCGCCCAGGTTCTACAGGAGGAAGTTCATGCTTTTAAACTGAACAGAGCCAGAAAAACACCGTTCCTGGTCCGCATCGTCATCCACCCCCATGACCAAGAGTCCATCATGGTAATACAAATGCAATGTATTAGAAACACTAATTATTCCAAATGATATTAATGGACTCAAAGTCCAAATGCAGTAGGTGTGTACAGTAGGTTTGAATGGCTCAAGCTTAAATGATAAATTCACACTTTTTCCATGTCTGTCCTTAAACAACAGTCAGCTGCCCAAATGAACACTGACACTTGTGTTCCTTGCTGTCACAATTCCTCCTCTTTATACTGACCATTAAGATATCCCTTCATAATGCACTTTCAGTGTAAGTCATGGGGGAGAAATAAAATTGATATTAGTCAAATCACGTCAATATCTTTCAAAGATTCTTAGAGTCTCTTTATGCTACGATCATTCCAGTTAACAAGGAAACAGTCTGTCAATACATAAAGAGGACAATTATTTATTAAAAAAGACTAACTGTGAAAGATATCCACTTTATTTGACTCATATTATCTTAATATCAGCTTTTAAATCCATTTCTGCTCAAAACCAGGAAAGTGGCCTTTGTCCCCCATCACTTGTAGTACCAGTCAAAAGTTTAGATACACTGCGTCCAAACTTTAAAATGTAGCTTTTTATTGAAAGTGCATGAAGTGAGCAGGAGGAACTATTACACTAAGAAAAACATGTCAGCTGTTGTTTTAGGTGAGATTTATAAAATTATGAACCTGTCGTTAAAATAGATAGGAGAAAATCTGTTGTTCCTACATTTAGTGCAACAGCAGTGCAGCAAAAGCTTTAGTCAGCTGTCTGTCATGAATAAAAAGTTTAGAGGTCCACATGTTGTCACTAAAGATAACTGGTGCCATTCATTTAGCGTATATACATAATATTGTTTTACAAATGCCACAGTTTGCTGGCCTGAAAAAAAACATGCTCTGGTTTTTTGGTATTGAAACCTGTATTTTCTTTGTGTCTGCAGGCCTTTGAGTGCTTCCAGGAGACTTTGAAACTCTCAAAACATGTTCACCAATCAGACCAAGGTGGGTATAGATTTGATCCAACAGCAAAGACGATGCCCATTTTTCACATTTTACTTCTGACCATTAAGCAAGAGAGACATGGAAAAGTGTTTCAAGTTAAAACATTTTAAATATTTGAGTTTTGTAACCAATTTAGCCATGTTATTTCTTTATTATTATATGTATTTGCCTGATGAGAGCACATCCATATTGTCATTTAGGAGTGCTTCTTTATCTGAGCCTCCATGTACTGTCTACTGTTTGTTCAAAAAGAAATCCACATCTGAAAGCTAATAGCTAAAGAGAGCAAAGGAGCAAAGAGACAAATGCACTTACCAGAGTCATATTTTCTTTTAGTGTCAACAAAGAGGATCGTCCTGCTGGGAAAAACTGGAACAGGGAAAAGCCACCTAGCCAACACCATACTTGGAGAGCAACTGTTTGAACCAAATGATTCTCCCAACTCTGGAACACAACAATGTGTAACAGAAACAAGATCTGTCAATGGAAGAAGTATCACTTTGATTGACACTCCTGGGTTCTTTGATGTAGAACGGAAAGAGGGCGAAGTTAAGGATGAGATAATGAAGTGCATCACAGAGTGCGCTCCCGGGCCTCATGCTTTTCTTATTTTGCTCAAAGTGGATAAATTCACAGAGCAGGAGAAAGATGTCATCGCAAAAATACGCCAGTGTTTCACAGAAGATGCTCTAAAATTTGCTGTAGTGGTCTTCACTCATGGTGCCCAGCTCCCTAAAGGGATGACAATTAAGGAGTTTGTCAGTCAGAATGAGGATCTGAGTCATCTGGTGAATCAATGTGGTGGTAGGTGCCACGTCTTTGATAATAAATACTGGAATAATACACAACAAAATACCTACAGAAGCAACCAGTTCCAGGTGGAGGAGCTACTCAACACAGTGGACAAGATGGTGATGGAAAACCAAGGAGGCTACTACACCAATGAGATGTTACAAGCAGTGGAGAAAGAAATACAGAGAGAGTCAGAGCACATTAAACAGTCATCAGGAAATATGCCAGAGGAAGAGATCAGAAAGCAGGCTAAACGCAGAGTGTGTGACAGGTTTTTGATCCAACTGGCAGGTACTGCAACAGGAACTTTAGTTGGAGCTTTTTTTGGTTTGACTGCAATGGTCCAATTATTTATCAGAGCTTTACAGCAGGCGCCACACTTTAAAAATATTCTGAAACAAATTCCAGCATTAGCAACTTTTGGAGGAGAAGCAGCAGGAGTAGCTGCAGCCGTGTTAGGTGTGTCTACAGCAGCCGTGGCTGTAACAGGAGGAGTAATGGGTGGTGTTATTGGACATGATGCAGCTGAGGATGCAGAAACAGTAGGGGAAGCAATAGACAGGGCAGCTAAGGCTGTCATTGACAAAGGAAACTCTACTTTAAGATTGCAATAACAATTTTTTTTTCTTGTTTATACATGGGGGAAACTGAACAAACTGAAAACTGGATTCACGTATTATCACTAATTAGAGTCACCACAACCTACAGTAGTAACACATTTACAGCATCCACTGTTTTGTGGTTATCTGACAAATTTCTATGCAGCATTAACTATCATTTTAGGTATATTTAGATCTCCACCAACATTTTTATGTTCACCAACTAATCCTTAAGTTTGTCTGTTTGTAGTTTGGTGCTGGTCAGTTACCTGTTCATTGTATTTATCAGAGCTTTTTGTTGCTGCCAGCTGAGGCTAGATAAGAGGTTGAAGAGTTTTCTGTTCAAAAAAAAAAAAAAGGTCAAAAACTAAATGGGAAATGCGCAGTTGGTTGATTATTCTCTGTTTAACAATAATTAATTCAAAAATGTTGATTAGTACTGCTTCTACTTGTTTTGTATTTGAGCAGAACAACACAGCAGACTCTTAAAGAAGAAAAACAGTGGCCTTAAAAATGGTGGAGGTAAAATGTTCTCAAAAGTCTGTTTTATTACTCACTTGTATATAACATGTACATTATGATACATATGATATGATGTATAAACCAATAAATATGTTGTACTATAAGACACTTTGCCACTTTAAACTGCAAATGCACAAAGTAAGCCTAGCAGAGTGATCACTGTCCACCAGGGGAGGATATTATAACTAATCATTATTAATACAGATCTTTTAGGTTGTGATGTGATAACCTCAATAAGTCTGGAAGATTCAGATGATTAAATGTCATTATATATCTCAAATTGGTCATCTGAATGTCCATTGTCCGTAATTCCAGGGTGTTGAAAAATGGCAATTAACTTATTTTCATTGATCTCTTTCTCTTTGTTACAAATCAGTTTTTCAACAATAAAAGGGTTAAAAACTCAAAACGCCATTCTGTCCAGTTTGTTCTGTTCATTTTGTTATATAGCTTATCTTTTTTACTGACTGCTATCCTTGGTCAACAGGGAGCTACCTAAACCAATAATGATTTGAATAAAGATGATTAGTTGAAGCTTCTGGCCAATTGCAAGAAAACCTTGTTTACAATACCCAACTTTGAAGGAAATACTTAAGAGCTAAAGAGGCTGAGTGACTAGCCTAACAGTGATCTGTGAATTAATGTGTAAAATTGATGAGCTGAGGGTGAAGGTGACATCATGAAGGTGGTCTCCACCAAGAAGGTGAGAACATATGACTCAGTTAACAAGACATTAATGCATATGATGTGATACCTGACAGCGGCAAATCGTATTAGGTGTAAAAACGCTGCACCTTTAATGACAAATGACACACCTGTCCTCTGCAGGTGACAGGAAACTGGCCGGACCAGATGTTGGTACCACTCAGTGGATGACCAGATGTCACCTGGGACTGCTGCAGGAGGGAAGGAGGGACCTACATGGGGGTTGCTCTGTTCTCTGTGTTGCCAAAGATGATGGTCCGTCTACTCATCTGGCACTTAGTACACAGGCGAGAGGCAGATGCCAAAGCTTTGGCACTGCACACACACAGCTGTTGTGTTCACTGTTGCTGTTGACATCAGCAGATGACGCAGTATGTGATGTTGGTTTTTCATCAGAAAGTTTGTAGATGTAATTGATATGATATTACGACAAACTTTTGTCTCTCAGCTACAGGAACAGGGTCTCAGCCTCGTGCTGCTGAAGCAGTATGAGCTGAGGAGGGACAAGGAGCAGCAGCAGTCCTCTTCCTCGGCTGCCAGGCTGAAATGCAGTGATTGTTCACAGCATGAAGGTACAAATGTAGGTTTCAATCACATGTTCAGCTTTTTAGGCAAATGAGATTGTGAGAGAATTCCAAAAAGAAAAATAACACACATTAATGAACTAACACAACAGTATAAACTTTGCTGAAATCATTTATTGTGCTTAATGAATTAACAATTAACACTGCTTTCTTTTTCTTGCATTACAAAAGCATTTATAACTGTAACATGTATTCTCAACATTTAAATCATACATAGGATAATTATGAAGCTGCACTATGAACATGTCGCTACATTTGATGAACAACATAACAAAAGTAGTAGCCATAATAACAATAGCCTGAAATAATACTCTGTTGCTAATACAGGTTTTGCTTTCTCTTCCATGTAGCCTCAAAAATCAAAAGTCTCTGGTAATGGTACTCATGGTTTACTGGGTTCAATTCCCTGCAGATTCCTTTCTTATTGTTGTGGCAACAACATGAGGTCCAATATTATTTTCCTTCAATTTACTGTATCCAACATCTGTCGTTAACTTTCATAACACTGGTTTCTACTTCATGCAATAACAACATGATCTATTTAGGCTGCTGAAAAGGAAAACATTTATATAAAAGCACACAATGGATGCAATACTATCTAATGATTATTGAGTTTATACACATATGTTTCTTTGTTCTATTTTCAGTCAACAGTTACAGTTTCTTCTATCTACATGTGTATTATATGGAATAAAAAACATTAACAGTAAACAAAACAGTACATATTTACAAGAGCTTTTACTATTCTCATCTTATCATTTACTAAGAGCCCACACTGTACTGCAGTTACACTCCCTTACTACCCCTGAAGCATTTCTCCGATGACCTTCTGTTCTAGATTAACGCTGAACTAGTATGGTAATGATTTTTCAGTGTCCCACTTGTCTCACTCAGGTCTCACATAGAAGTCTTTCATCACCGTTGCCGATTGGTCCATCTCAGAATTCGAATTCTGACTTTGTGCTCCAGAGTTGACATAATCATCTAAAACAAACCAAGAGCACAGATCAGTATGCAGAGTCATTTACAGTCTGTCCTTCTCATAGATGTGACTGTTAAATTCACCACGAGATAGTCAGAGACATCTATTCTGTGGCAGGTGTGCATGTAGATCAGGTCATGACTCCAAACAGCTAATGGTAGCAGCCTGCTAAAATGTGCAGATTCTTGTACACATTCACAAATATCCACATTTAAAAATCCTTCTACACATTCTGAATAAAGACAGTTTTGGACCAAAATGATGAAGCGTGGAGCTGTGAAAAGGATATTTGTTGGTTTTGTTTTGTAAATTGTAAAAAATCTGTATTACGTTATAATGTAATACGTTTTCATGTTATAACGTGATACTTATCGTTTTTTATTTTTCTGGTGTAGCAGCAATACACTTCAGTACATTTCAGTCTGCTCCATGTTAAGGTTTATACTTTACCGTTTTCAGGGTCTTCAGATCCTCTGATTGATTCATAGACACAAACATCACCTGAGAGCAACAAGTTAAAATCAATAAATTTATCATTTTAATTGTATGATGCCAATCAAATATGGCTTTTTAAACAAAAATCTTCAAATTTCATTATTTAACATAATGGTTATTATTTTTTGATGGTGTAAATAAGTCCAAAGACGGGGAATCTTACATTTTTGAGCCTTTACTGTTTTTGCAGACAGCAATAATTGTTGGTATTATAGTTAAAGTTAATAAATATGACACAATTAATCAGTATTAGTTTGAAGACTGACCATGGAGAAGAGAATTGTAGATGTGATCTTGAGTTTCATTCAGGTTGACCATGTGATGTGTGGCAGAGTCCTGATTGGTGCTCTCAGACTGGATTGGCCTAAAACATTTAACACATACAATGAATTTAATAAGTTACATAGAAGGTACTGCTGTTATGATCATAATGAGAGAGAGGAGAGTTTTGTACCAACCTGACAGAGTGAGAATCTGTGAAAAGGATATTTAATGTTACATGGTTTTGTTTTATAAATTATTTTTCTGCTACTCAACATCATGACATCAGAATACAGCTTTGTATTTGAATAATTAAATTATAAAACATTTAACATCATGAGGAAAAAGTCTCACCTTTGGATCGTCTGTAGAGATACAACAGGATCAGGAGAATAATAAATACAACTACACAAACCAGCCCAACAATTAATGGTATAAGATATGAAGAGTTTTCAGATCTGGACACTGCTGCAATAGATCATAAATGATATGTTGAGATGATATATAGATAATTATTGAATGTTCTTGATGTACAGTATAAGAAAGTTAATCCAATATGTTAAATCAGCAGAAACTAAACCTGTAAAGTTGAATTTCTGTTTGACCATATTTATAACATTTATTGCATCTAACACAGTTTACAACAAAGACAATTCTTTTAATCCTACTCACCGTGAACTGACATCCAACTCTGTGCTGATTCTTCTCCTGAGTATTTACACTTGTAGAAACCTTCGTCTGACTTTGACACTGCAGAGATATTCAGCTCTCTTCTGGTATCACTTTGGATAAGTTTGTCATTTTGATAGAAAGACACGGAAAGTAATTCTTCTCTCTTCAGTTTGCAGCCAAGAGTAACAGACTGTCCCTCAGTCACAGGATGCACAGGGCTCACCAGGATAATATCTGCTTCTGTAAAACAGTCAAAGAATAAGAAGTTTCAGTCAGAGACCAGCTGGAGACCTTTAGAACAAGGAGACATAAAACTATAAGAAGAGATCACACATATACCTTTATTTTTCTCCAACTAATAAATCTCACAGAATCAGTGTAGCTGAACAAAGACCCAACATTTCAGCTTTATTACATAACTGTAAATATAGCTATGGCTAGTTAGCTCTAAAGCTAACAGGTACACATGAAAGAAACAGTGGATGGCTACTGTCACAAAATCACCTCTGACTGAATCAGCATTTTAATATCATCAAGAATAAAGAAAGGTCTTGTTGCAAAACTGAAATTGACTCGATAAAATATTAATTTCCAGTTTTTAAATAAAATATGAAGGATTTCATTTGTTTAATGAATAATGTTTTTGGTGTGAGGCAAGCCCTTTCCTATTATGATTTGACAAGCAAACAAACCCTAAACCTAGCTTTAAGTTCTTAACAACATTTTTCTATCAAAAGGTTAGGTATATAACTTGTTTGTCTACACAGGAAGTGTAGTTAGTGACACCATGTTGAAAATAAATAAAATACATGTAATGAAAACATACTCTGTATAGTGATGTTGACTGCATTGCTGAACTCTCCTGATCCAGACTCACACCAGTACACTGCATCACTCTGCTGTGAACTGTAGATGTTGCATGTGGATCCAGTCATGGACCTCCAGTTATAACAGTCTGACGTGTAGCGGTCCTCAGGAAACCTCCTCACTCTCCACTCAGTAAAGTTTCCTTCACAGCTCAGTGAGACAGAGTCAGAGGTGAAGTGCTGCACTCTGTCAGGACTCACTTTGAGAGTCACTGCTGAATGAACATCTGAAAACATGTAATAAAAAACCAAGTTCAGAGATATTACATATAAAGACATCACAATGCAAATAATTCTCTTATTTGTACTTTTAATACTATTTATTGTTGAGAATAAAAACATCTGAATCATATAAACGGTGCATCAGATGCTGTGTTTAGGTGAAACTGAGTGTTAAGAACATACAGAGCATATGGACTGACAGTGGAAACGTGAAGTGTGCTACAGAGTGGTTTGAGCTGTTTTATGGATGTTTTGATTATTTTTTCTATCTTGAAAACTTGCTACCAAGATAACTACTGAAACTGTTCACTGTGAAGTTTACCTGCCACCTTTCAAACATACAGGAGTGTGATTTTCATACTAAATGATGCGTCATTGTTTCTATTAAAAGTACTCGTCCAAAGTTTGGTGACATCTTCCCCTTGAATGAGAAAGTGTGTACAAACTTTTGACTGGTACTGTATATTCAGTGTTTTTCTCTCATCTGTCTGAGTTTTCTCAGGTTTCTAGTTGTTTCTGTGCTTTGTCCATTTACCTGATTTGTTTCCTGTTGACTTTTCTGGTTTTTAATTTCTAGATTTTGAATGTTTTGTATGCCTGTACATTATCTGACCACGAGATGAAGTTTCATTTAACCACACCTATCCATCCTGCTGTGTCAGTAAAAGTAATGAGTATTGGCTGTAAGATGATCTCAGGTATCCAAAGCATTTAATGCGAAGAGGAGATTTTGGTTTCAATAACAAGTAAAATACTAATATCTCAGTTTTTTGGTGCTTTAATGCTTTCAGATCAATTAAAGATGCAAAGAAGGAAATCCAGCTCAGTCCAGTATGTAAAATAATTCAACATCAACATTGTGTTTGGTGAAAAACTGAAATCTGGACTTGATGGAGAAAGGTCATAGGTTCACCACAATCAATACCCAGATAATGACATCACAACTGCTTCTTGACAGAAGGAGACAAAAACAAACAAACTCACCTCCAGACCAAACAAACCCAGGTTTGCTGTATTGAGTGTAATACACTGGGTCTCCTCTTCCAGCTCTACACATATATCCTGCTGTGTGTGTCGGTCCATGAATGATGTAGGAATCCTGTTCAGTCCCATTGATGCTACCAGGTAGCAGCTCATAGATGTAGGAGTAGTATGATAGTTTGGGAACAGTCTTATACCAGTAAAACCTCCATCCTGCAGATGGATGTTCAACCTCACAGCTCAGAGTTACTGAGTCTCCAGGACTCAGCCATGATGGAGACACAGTGAGGACAGCTGCTGGTGGATCTGTTGGAAAGTGATTTTCTCAGAATGAAAATATGTTATGATAAAACTTTGGTGTCTAAACAGTAAATATATATTATCTAAGACAAGTATCATTTTATTTATTATATCTCTGTGGAATTTGAAGCGAAAGCAACTGGACTAGTAGTATAAATTAAGTTGTACTACTATTCAAATTTTCCAGAGATAACTATGACCTGGACGAATGAGAACATTCACAGACAGGTTTATCTATTAAAGAACTGTACTCTATCTTAATATATTTTACATCTAAATATGTAATATAGTCTTAGTGATATACTAAATAAATATTTACTAACAAAATGTATTTTATTGAATATTGAATATTTTCAGTGTAAAATTAAATATGATCAGACTTACTATCAGATACTGTCAATTTGATGTCAGCACTCCACTCTGTTGAAATACGTTCTGCATTTTTCTTTCTGCCTCTACACCTGTAGTTTCCACTGTGGTATGAAGAAGCGTCGCTAATCATGTATTCACTGTTATTTGGAGATGTGTAACGAGGACTCTTCCATTCATACTCCCACTCTGTGTCTCCATCATGGATCTCACATCTCAGCATGATCGTCTCTCCGCTGTATATCTCAGTCCAGTTGGGTTGCAGAGTCACAACAGCAGCCTTATTTGGGACTGTTCACATTAAAAAATTGATTAATTAAAAAAATTTAATTTTTTTTCTCTCAAAAACAACAGAAATACTTTAACAGGACAAATGTGTTGAGGAAGCTTCTCTTGTTTCACATCTTTACACAACGTGAAACAGGCCATCATCAGAAGAATAAGAGCTACTAACATATAATCACTTTTTCATTATCATTCTCAGTTTTTGTTATAAATACCAAAATGACTCTTTTTAAACTTCTGATAATAGATTTAATTAATACATGTTTTATTTTTCCACAACAAATTATTAAACTCACCAGTTTTCCTAACAGTGACTGCTCTGCTGAACTCTGTGAAGATCTCTGGGTCTCCTCTTCCTGCTCTGCAGTGATAGATGCCTCCTTCTGAGACCTTGTTAACTGGTTTAACATTTGTTATGGACTGAAGAGCAGAATACTCTCTAAACCAGTAGTATTTCCAATCAGCAGAGGAATCCACAGAGCAGGTCAGTGTCACACTGCCTCCTACTGGTATGATGGTTTCGTCTGCTGTCATTGTCGCCTCAGCTTTATTCACTGTTCAGTTCAGAGAAAAAACAATCACAACAAAACTAGTATCAAAGTATTCAGAGAGAAGAAAAAAAAACACCCAAACAAAATCAAATGGGATGAAAATTTCATTTAAAAAAAACTTTGAATATCAATTAAATAATCTATTTAATAATTTAGCTAATACCATCATATAGAAATTACAAACAGAGCAACATATGACTCTTCTTGGTTGTTGAATAATTTGGGAAACAGGAGTTGCTGCTGAACTAACTAACAAGTTACAGTTGATGTTTAATAAGTGCACTGATTTTTATTTGGTTGTTTATTTTTGATTAACACCAGACTAGTTGTGATGATCATGTGGTAACACTGGTACTAAGCCTCTGTTGTTAAGTTCAACACATGATTCACTGTCATTTATTATTATATTTATTAATATTTATTCACCTGTTGGAAGACAGCTGATATTTTATATTTTATGTTGTTTTCTGCACATTTCCATGTGAATCATTATAAATCAAAAGTACACTGTATATTGTCTCTTCTTAAGTTATTCTGTTCTCAAACTAAAACAGAGTTTGAGTCTCTTGCTGCTCATAGGAAGCTACGTTATTATAGGAAGGAGAAAATATTTACTGTTACCTTATCGAGATAGATTGAAACATAGAAAAACATGAATATGATATGAACATATTTGACTTACATGATCGTCTCAGTGTGACGGCTTCACTCCACTCTGTTGAGAAATATAAATCTCTTCTACCCTTACACATGAAGTTTACATTACTGGAGGAAGAAGCACTGATTCTATATTCTTTGTCTTTCTGAGATGAGACCATGTTGTTTACTCTCCATTCATATTCCCATCGAGTGTTTCCACCTCCCTCTATCTCACATCTGACAGTGATTGTCTCACCACTGTATATCAGAGGCCAGTTGGGTTGCAGAGTCACAAAAGCCTTGTTGGAAACTGTTCAAACCAAAAATACACAGTTAGGACACAACTAGAAATATAAAATTAAGAGAAAAATAGAAAATGAAGCACAAAAATTAAGTAGTATAAACAAACCTTTGTAATCACATGTGTTTGTCAGATAAACAGGTTTTACTGAGGACAACAGTCCTCCAGAACACCTAAACCTAAACTCTTACAGGATTCATTTATCTCACAGTGCAGAGAGACTTGACTGTTCAACATTAGTAACATAATCTCCTGTAGTTGTGTCTTTGTTGTCTAGGTTACCAAGCAGGCAGATTACAGGAAATTAAAAATCATATTAAATCCAATTTTCTTTGAAGATAGAAGAATGAGAACCTTTCATTCAACATTACAATTTAAAGTTTATACAATTAAAATAGATGTTGTTTAGATTTGGTGTGAAAAGCTTTTATTTGCACTTCAGGACAGTCTGTTCACAGTCATGTTTCTTATAAACATTCACTGTATGAAAAGATGATTTGTAGCAGGAGGAAAAAGTTGGTGAAGTAATAAACTGAGGATCACAGTACTGTCAGTAAATGTAATGATGTGTCTGATCTCATGCTGAGAAAGGAGTCACCACTCGGGGGAGCCATTGGAGTAAAGAATCTGACCTACCGTCACTGACTCTGATCATTTTAAAATATACTCAATAAAATCATCTAAAAGCCACCTCACCTATTTAAATTTAATGTAAAGAATACATGTTGTTTTATTAAAAAAATAAATGACTTAACTCACCTGTTTCACTAATGGTGACTGCATTACTCTCAGGTGTGATGACATCTGGGTCACTTCTCCATCCTCTGCAGGTGTAAATGCCTCCCTGTGAGATACTGAATCTGTCTGATTCACCATCGTCTGCTGTCTGAAGACGAGTTCTTGCAGAATCTGTTGAGGTTTGTCTGAACCAGTCATATTTCCAGCCAGCAGAGTCGTCCACATTGCAGGTCAGTGTCACACTCTGCTGTCCTCGTATGGTGTAACTGTCTGCTGTCAGTGTAATCCTGCGTCTACGTGCTGTTAAGTTTAGAAAAACAATAAACAAAGAAATTACTGTAATAAACATCAAAATGTATTTATATTGTTACAGAACACAAAGAAAACTGGATTCAAACTGAGTATAACTCAAATGAATTTAGTCTCTCTGTTTGCACATTTATGTTTATAAACAAACTTTTCTATCTAAACGCTGCATGTGTGTTTTCTTCAGATGTTTGTATGTTTTCTGCTACATTTACATGTGAATATTAAGTTGCAGTGTATTAAGCTCTCTCAGCCTCCTTGTACCATTGTGACTAAATCTGTGTGAAACCAAAGACTTTAGTAAACAGAAGTCAAACAACTGTATGAATAAAGTGAAATGCATTTAAAAGCTCAGAAAAGTTAAGTAGAACTTTTGAGCTAAGATTATTTTGTGGACATTTTTTTCATCACAGTATAACAGCTACTTACCTTCCACTTGTATTTCTCTCTCTTCTGATTCTCGTCCTCCATCAAACTTACACTTATATAAGTTTCTGTCTGACACTGATACTGAATGAATGATCATTTCTACAGCAGTGACTGATATTCTATCTGATTGATGGTTTGTGTCCATTTCAAGAGGCGATCCATCTCTGTAGAAAGTGGCTTTCTTCTCATTTCCAGGAGGACGATGGCTACAGCACAGAGTCACTGAGTCTCCCTCAAACAATCTGAATGAAGGACTTTCCAAGATCACATCATCATCTGTACAACAAAGGTGTAGTCTTGGTTAATTAATCATCTCAGTAACTGTAAATTGTTATTTCACATAAACAAAGGTTTTGAAGTGTGTTGTGAGAATTCAGCATCAAATTCGTTTAAAAAGGAAGTTGTAGTCACACTTATTTTAATAATTAATGATATGTCTAAATGAGTGTTTGTCTAAAATAAAAGCAACTCTATATTCACCTGTTTTCTACATTAGTTTCACAATTATAAGCAGAATATTGCTCATTACAGGCTAGTTCACTTTGCCTTCACAATCATTTATCACAGTTAGAAGATGATGAATAGAAACACAGCTGCAAAAATAAGTCAGGTTGTATAGAAGTCTATGAGAAAATGACTCTGCTCTCACTTGATTTATTTTTGGTCTCAATCACTAGTTACAAGTTTTCTTCAACACAGCATGATGTTCATTTAGTAAATTATGGTCCTGTTTAATTTAAATTTGATGAGAAAGCAGGGTATACTTTAGGGCGTGGCTACGCTGTGATTGACAAGTTACTACTATGGTTACAATGGTGGTTAGATAACGTAAACATGGCTTAAACCCATATTCACAGAGTTTAGGCTTGTCTGTAGCATAGCTATTTCAGCGTGTTTTCAGTTCATGAAAGTTAAATGTAAGCCTAAAAAGTCTTGGGGGGTCTAAGGAGTCCTGGGGGCATGTTGCCCTGGAAGAAAATTATGTACATTTTTAAGTCAAATGCATCATTCTGGTGCACTCTGAGAGCCACATTAGGGGTTACATTTAGAAAAAATAGTTGTGATTTAGTAATTAAACTGTTGGTTGTATAAACGGTTATTATGACACACCAACAGAGCCAGGAAATACATTTTACCAGTTGATAAATGTTCCAATCAAACCATTTAAAAAGACTAATGTCCATATTTCAGCTCTAAAACAAAGAAATCAGAAGTGATTGTCTAAGTTCAACTAGTTAATTACTTGTGTTTCTTCAAATAAATAAACTTCCAGAGAAGTGAAGGCAGACTGCAGCAGAGGAAAAAGTTAGCTGCTCCTCTCCTCTGCCTCAGTGGGGCGGAGCTGAACCCTCCATGTGCATCAGGGACAGAGAGAGTGGTGTTTTTTTGGTAGGCTACTTTAGCCTGCTCATCTGAAACTAGCATTAGCATTATCACAGCTAACTGTAGAATGTAAATGCACCGTGTTAACCAAGATATCAGCTAGCAGCTGGTTGAAAGCAAGCTTCGTAGTACTGATTATCTGGATGGCCAGTGTTAGACTCAGTGAAGCCAGCTAACAAAAAATATCCTGGGTATATCAAACTTGCTTCACAGTAGCCTACAGGCCCCAGCTCTCTACATGGACATAGCGTAGAGTCTGCCAGGACGTGTTGGAAGGATGACGAGGTGTTATTCAGCAAACCACAGTTTATTGCTGTAACGGTACAGGCTACTGTGGACCGTAACCACGACAAAACAACCAAAAACATACAGTTAGCCGTAACTCTAACTGTGCCCTTAGCTTTCTCCTCAAGCTCACTCATCCACACATGCACGCGCACTCGCACAGCCCCCATACCCATCACACTCGCCCCCTGCCCCCCTACCTACTCATTCAATCCCAAACATGTCATTAACTCACAGAACATTTGACATTATAACAGAACATTACTGCAGGGTCGCTACAATGCTATTTCACCCCTTTGGGCAGTATGTAGCCATTTCAGAAATTGTGTTGATACATGGAATTTAATGATAAAAATCTAAACATAAAACTGGGATGAGATTAAGAATAATACAGCGAATGACAAATAAGATATTATATATACATATATATATAAATTAAAAAATTAGTCACCTTCAGATTGTCCGTAGCAGAGTGTATTCATCACTAAAAAAGATTGAAACTTAATCAGACAAAATCAAACCGAAAAATAGACAAAATCATGATAAAGGCATTTAAAATGACAGTCTGTAGTATATACAGTAAGCAGGAAGGACACAGTTAAAAGGAAAAATAATAAGAGAAATCATGAAATTCCAAAACCCACATACATAAATATATCTTAAACATTGTACATGCATGGTACAGTATTGTAAAATGAATTGCTTCAAAAAACAGTCCTCCAACTTACAGAATAATCCCAGCACACAGATCAAAGTGGACCTCATCCTCACAGCCAGCACTGTCACTCTGTCACTCAGCTGCTCCCAGTCTGACAAATGTTTCTATTTTGCTTCAATAATAATGCAGCAGAAAGAGAGATTTTACACTTCATGAGAATATGAGATCATAGTTTTTCTTAAACTTGTTCTGAGTGTAGCCTTCCTGTATTTCCTTCCTTTACATGCACAGCTCAGACCACATTAGTTGGTTTGACCACAGCAAACTTTGACACATTTACACCCCCTGATCACAGCTTCTTTCTTGTGCAAAGGTTCGTGCCTGGAAAATGTTTTCATTAAAACAATAAGTATTTAACATCCATTAATGATAAAACCATCAAATTTACCATCACCATCATATGTGTTGCTGCCTGCCTAACTTTGTCAACACAAATAATGTGTTACAATAAATTCACACATTCACACTAGATCTAATGTGTTAATAAGCAGGAAAGAAGAGGTGTCTGATACTGTGCAGGATGTACAATCATAGTTTTAGGCAGTAGAAATTAAATCAAGTGAAATATGGGAGGTACTAGAAATTGTTTTGCATTTTGAACGCTTCCGATCACCCCATCACCTGCTATCTGCTGTCAACCACGTGTGAAACATGTCATCTGGTTGGCAGCATACATTTGGCTTTAAATAAAAACTCTACAGTATTACCTCATTTTAAGCTGTTCGTTGAGTCTCCCCTGCAGGACTCTTGCTCTGCAGACATGGGTCGAGCCTTTGATGGCAGGTTTGATTGACAGGTCGGGCACACAGCACACATCAAATAACAAATTTAACAATGAATGTGGCAGCAATACATGATGAATGTCAACATCAAAAAACCTCATTGAAACATCCAGTGGTGAATATAGTCTAGAGCTTTTTCTTAATTTAATGACATTATTCATTATTTAAGGAGACCAGTGGCGTGCACAGATAGACACTAGGTGGTGCTATAGCACCTGCCCTTTGCCCTCTGGACCAAGCAAGTGCCCTTTTGAAAGTTTTTTGTTTTGTTTTTTGTTTTTGTTTTTTTTAACAGTCTACTGTATGTGGCCCATGTTGACATGATAATCTATAAATGGTCGACGATTAAAAGCGTGTGATAATAATGCCCCAATATGCGCAGCCCCCCCTCCTCCTCCGCACACACCTCTCTTCCTCTGTCAACGTGAACGCGCAGAGCGGACACAAACGGAAGCGCGTTGCAGTGCACAGCTGCAGCCCACACACACCTCCTCCCCTGCCCCACCAGCCAGGTAACACATAAATCGAGTCGAGTGTATTGTTTACCCCCTAACCTAAGCCTCAGTTGCCAAGCTATAGCGATGCTAGCCCAAATCAATAATAGATATGACGTGATGACCACCGAGGAGGATGCTGCTAATGGTAATGCTCACTCTTCACTCCTCACTTCAAAATGACACTTTATACACTTCTTTTGTTCTGACAGGAAAAAACACGTTTCTTATTTTGCAACCAGTACACTGATCTATCATTGTAGCTGCCTAACTTGCTAAAAACCTCTCTCTTTACAAAAAGTATAAACATGGAGCCTCGTCAAGTTGTATCTAAACAATACAGCGGGGAGGAAGCAGGTCAAGAGGAGCAGAGATGATGGGGGAGTGAGAAAGGAGTGAAAAGCAGAAGTTAACAGAAGCAGAGAGAAACATATGTATGATGAGGAGAGGAGTGGAGAATTGGTAAAAAAAGAGGACAGAAGTGAAAATTGAAATCTGGATTTGAGGAGAGAGGAAGACAGAAGAAAGGGAGGAGTGACTGAAGCCCCTGACTGCAGACCCATCAATGTGACGGGTCTGCGGTTACAAGTTTATCCATTATAATTGTTAAGCAGCGAAGCAGTTATGTGGTGAACAGTTTATAAACTGTGGAAATTAATGACTTAAAACATATCAATCACATTGTAAATGTAGAGTTGATCGTGTGAATTAGCTGCACATGAAGGGACAGTAGTTTTAACACTAGAACTACCAATCATTTTGTCCGTTGTTGAATTTTTCAGTGTCATAACTTTGTTGAAATAAAACCCATTTACCTGTAGTACCCTGACTTTTCTTAAATATTTGAATATTTCATTTTAACATTGATATTTTATTAACATGAAAGACAAAGGAGGACTGGGTATTTATGCCCACAGACGACTGACTGCTATGCATTATAAAGTCATATTTGGTATAGGTGTCATATTTCATATATTATTATATTTCCCTCGATTGAATATGATCTGTCTGGCAACTTTTTTTTCTGGGCTTTTGTTTTACACTGCTGGAAACCTTGCTAAAACTAGAAGAGAGAGAAAAGAAATTAATATACTATATGTACTAATAAACAAAGTGGCTTTATAAGGTAAATAATAATTATCTTTATAACAATGTACATTATGTACATGTATTACTAGTACATTTGTTTTGTCATATACTCGATTACACAAGTACAATGTGCTGCAGAAGTAAATAATGAAACATTTCTGAGTTAACTTGACTGCAGATACGTTTAACCGGAAGTTTTACTTTGAAAAATCGATGTGGGTGACGTCAATGTAAACACGGGCGGAGTCCCACGTTTGGCCCCGCCCACATCCGCCTCTCAGCCTATTGGCCCATTTTACTTGCGAATCTAAACTTTGTGCTGCTGTCATTGGATGTTTCACTGAGCTCTCAAGTAACAGTCCCGCCTTTCAGCTCTCGCCGTCGCCGATTAGTGCGTCTCAGACGTCATTCAAACTTTGTGCTGCGTTCATTGGTTGTCTCAGAAGCCCCACCCTTCACCAACATCTGATTGGCTTATGTAGAAATTCAAAAAAAAAAAAGCAACGGGCGCCATTGTTTCTTTATGTGTTTCTATTTGGCCTCATGGCGTTTTGTAGTGTTTTACTTTTGTAATTTCGCTCTTAATTCCCCAAAAACACTTCTGCGTGAATGTCTTATTGTGTCTTAAGGTAACGTAAAGTTACGTTCAGTATTATCGTTTTGTATTGTTTACTATTGTATTGTATTGACAATATGGGAATCAGACAATAAAGTAATTTAATACGTTTATGAGTAAATGTTAGTAATCCTTCCTGCATTGCATATAACGTGATTCAACAAGATTGTACATGTAAGTGATTATGTTGATTGCCAGTTTCTTACATGTCCTTGTTGTCTTTTTTGTGTAGGAATGGACAATAAACCAGCTTTTGTGTTCCTGTCTGCTTCAGGTGAGTTTGTGTTTCATACAGTGTGAATAAATGCAGCAGTGTGTGTTTTTGTTTTTTAATTTATTTAAATGAGGTCAGTACAGTGGGAGGTGGGATAGCAGGTGAACTTTTTCATGCATGGTTTGTACAATAAATTGTAGTTTTATTATCTTACTTTATTTATTTGTATTCATTAATTCTTTATTTGTTGTCCACAGCATCTTCTCCACCACCAGCTGCGATGACAGGAGCAGCTTCATCTCCCGTGCCTGCTCCTCCAGCACTGGTTTGTGGGATTGTGAACGTCATACATTTGGCAGCAGAGTTTTGTTTAAAGCTGCAGGTCCATGAACTCGTGTTGTTGTTTCAGGTCCTCCTGCCTGAGGACTGGAAGCACAGCCTGCCCCGAGAGCAGTACGAGTGGGTCAGCAAGGCCCTGTTTGTTCAGGACCAGACAGGGAGGGCAGTGCTGTCCCCTCAGCTCAAGCTATGGTACCACCCACCTGGGCCCCAGCTGGTGTACAGCCAGCCTCCTTCCACTCATGACCCCTTCTTCCAGAGGCCCTTCTTCCTCTGGGCCCCATACCATATGTGGCACTACCAACTCAAGTGTCCAAACTGTGCAAACAAGCTGACTGGCTGCAGCATCTTTAAGACCGTGCGCAAAGTCCTGGACCTTGATGGCTGGTACTATATGGCCACAGAGTACCTGGAGTGCAGGTACTGATGAAAAGATATAGAAAGAAAAAGAAACCTCACAGATGATGAAAAAGTACTCCGAGGTTATATGGTGCACAGTTTGTACACATTCTTTAATAAAGTATTTTCTCCCTCAGGTACTGTAGGAAGAAGGTGGCCGGCTGGTCGGAGTGTGTCAGGAAGCAGCTGGACTTCGTACACCAGCAGCTCTTCCCTGCTGTTCTGACGTACAGGTGAACACAATGAAATACACAGGCCTCTGTACAGCCCAGTATGACACAGTGATCAAAGGAAAAGTATCACATCACAGGTTAGTCACATAAGATGAGTGTTTGTGGTTTAACTCTGTAACTGTTTTTGTGCTGCAGGCTCTCCTGTGACAGGAAGGTGCTGGGTTTGATGAAGGGGCGCACACTGAGGATCATCGCCAGCCGCCTGCACGCCTTCCTGACTGAGCAGCACACGGCAGAGTGGATGAGGCGGGGCAATCACTACCTGCACACCTGCTACATGTTAGAGGTCCCCGGAGTGAAGATGCCTCCTCCTCCCGTTCTGCCGAACTTGGAGCCTGTACCCAGCAGCAGCTGGTTGCTGGACACATATGCAAAGCAGTCTTTCACCAGGATCAAGGAGCTGAGGGCGAAGGTGACCTCGACCTTCGGCTCCATTCTGAAGATGGACTCCACCAAGACGGTGAGAAGATTTGAGCTGGTGAACAACACGTTAATGCATACCATGTTCTGATGCTGAACTCTCACCTTTACTGACAGAGGAAATGCTCTTGTTCTCTGCAGGGAACCAGGAAGCTGGCTGTGGCAGACGCTGGTTCTGCTCAGTGGATGACCAGCGTTGGAAATGAGCTGGGTCAGGTCCTGATGTCAGTCCTGACATCTGCTGAAGGCTACAGACTTCAGGACATGGCAAGGGGCCTGCAGGAGCGGTACCAGCGGGCAAAGCGGGATCCTCCTGAAGTCCTGTATGTGGACAGAGGCTGCTGCAGCAGGGACGGGGGAACCTGTGCAGCAGCAGCTCTGTTCCCTGCATGGCCACAGCTGTATGTCAGGCTGGACATTTGGCATTTTAGGCGTCGTCTGGCGGCAGGAGTGACATCTGAGAGCCACGTCCTCTACCCGGACTTGATGCAGCGTCTCTTGGCCTGCATCTTTGAGTGGGACCCGAAGGATGTGGCTCTCTTGAGGAGGGCCAAGGAGGCCGACCAGTCCAGGAGGAGGAACCAGCTGACCATCAAGGAGATGGCTCGGCACTGTCGCCGTCGCACACGTGGGGCGCAGGAGACCGAGCGTCTCCTTGATGAGACCATCCAGGCATTCATGGGCGTCACAGACACCATGAGCATCCCGCTCCTGGACCGGGATCGGATGGAGGCCATCTGGGCCACGCAGAGGAAACATGTCAACTGCATTCAAGTATGACTGCACCACTTCTGACATTTTGAAATAAATTTAGATTTTGATAGAAATAAGTCAATAAAGTATAAAAATAACAAATATTTATGTTCTCTTTGAACCACAATCCCATAAAGAAACATTTTTATAGAATTGTATTCCTCAGACCAAAACTGACTTTCTCCATGTCAACACATCCAGGATCCCCCCGCTGTGCAGCTGTACGCCAGGACTGGGAAGCTGACCAAGGATGGGGTCACTCTCCCAGTCTACTGCTGTGCCCGTGGGTCAACATCACTGGAGTCGTTCCACATGCACCTTAACAGGTTCATCCCTGGTGAGTCACAACACACACATAACTTATACTCTATATGTGTTTCACTGTTTTTCTTCTTGTGTTTTAACATCCTGACATTTCTCTCATGTTGCAGACACCACAGCCAGCAGCTGCCACTTTCAAATGTACCTGTTGGAGGGGCTGACACAGTGGAATGAAGACCGGGCACAGGAGGCGGTGGGAAAGGCTAAGTCAAGGACAAAATCCTACAGCGGCCAGGAGGTGCATACTTTAAACCAGCTGGCTCAGCATTTCTATGGGTTCCCGCTGGTTGAGAGTTACACAAACCCTCTGCCTTATACAGGTAAATTAAAACAATGGAGAAGGACAAAATAGGATGGGACGACAAACTGTTTAACTGAAGAAAATATATGGACAGAAGCAACACACACCGATCACAGCAAATATATGCATGTACTTCACATTATTTAAATTGTTTCTTCTTCAGGGGAGCTCATCGGGATCTCCTACCTGTATGACCAGAATGGCCGAACATTGCAGGATTTCCCTGACGACCCGGATGAGCCCATTGGGACTGAGGGCCATGAGGAGGAGGAGGGTGAGGAGGAGGAGGGGGAGCTCGACGTGGAGGAAGTGGTTGATGAGGGGTTTGATGAGTTAAGCTTTAACTCTTTATATCCCTCTCAGCCACCTCAGCATGTGCCTTTCTCCCAGCTGACTCCAGAAACATCGTCTGGTAATCAGGAAGAAGCAGTCAGCGAATCCACGGTTAGTAGACAATAATTACAGACTCTACATTCTCTCTCTCATTGTTCAGGTTGTTATTGATTAATCCTGAACTTATGAGCTGATTGATTGATTTTAACCTCTGATTGCTGTGTCTTTCAGGTCAGTGTTGATGCTGATGGTGCTCCTGGTTACCAGCATGTAGTTCGGCTGGCACAGAGTCTGGTGGAGCGCTGCGGGAATGGCTACATCACCAACGCTGAAGTGGAGGAAATAGTAGGTCTTTGGGAGAAGCTCCCAGATGCCGATAAGTCCCCTGTAGAGTATGTGGCCGTGTCGGGAATGGAGAGCATGGAGCGGTACGTCTTGGCAGAGTCCAGCTGTGTTCACTGTCCTGTTGTCTCAGTGTATTTTCACTCTGCTTACGTCTCTTCTTTGTGTGGTTGCAGCTGCATTGCGTCAGGTGGGAGTGGGCCCAGCATGTGGCCTGACGCCAGCCGATTGGTGGAGGCCATCTTCGTCCAGCTGTGCATCCTCCACCCTGGCAGCAAGAGGGTCTTGGGCTGTTTAGTCACCCGCTGGAAGCTGGTTTTGAGGGATTATAACGCCATTCGAAATGTGGTCAATACCCACCCAGCCCTCAAAACCAGGACCTCTCTCCAGCTCTTTGTGGTGAACCAGACTACACTCTCTCAGTGGTGAGACTCTCTTATTTGTTATAAGTTTTCATATATCTAACAACTTTCAGTGCAAATGATCGTATTTATCTTCTGAAGCTGCTTCTGATATTCACCATTGACTATTTAATGTCACAGTTCGGCACCAACAGTTCTGTGTTCACTCTTTAGGCACAAAAAGAGGACATCCGCCCAGGAGAGGACCACCCTCATCGCTACTGTTGTGCACATGCAGGCGGAGGAGAGCCAGCCTGTCCCTAGCACCTCCATGTATGAGGCCCGGTCACCACAGGAGGGGGAGGAGGACCAGTCCATAGGAGGCCCATCTTGTGCTTTTCCGGCACCCAACCCCATCGTCTCTGCCAATGCTGCTGACACCGTCACCACCTCCACCTCCCTCGCTACCACACTTCCTGCCACCATCACCTCTGTTGCAGCTCATGCCACCATCATCTGCATTGCTGCTCCTGCCGCCACCACCTCCCTGGATGGTCATACTCCCAAGTCGACCATGTTTCATCGCAAGAAGATGATGGCGTTGCAGGTGGAGGCAGAGAAGAGGGGACAGACTCTAACATTTAGAGCTCCCTCAGTCACTCGCTGCAGAACGTGTGGCCTCAGAAAAATTAAAGAGACCGGCCACAGGCGGATCAGGAAGGCAAACGGGGAGATACTGCACTACTGTCCTACAGCTGCTGGAGGACAGAGCCCTGAGGAGTGGATGGCCAGCTTCAACTAAAAATTAATATATTAAATTATATAAAACAAATATTTTGTAAATACAGTCATTGATTGTGTTTGATGAATCTAAAAAATGTTTTGTATTACAACAGCATTTATAACTAACATGTATTCCTAACATTTAGGACATGTGTAGGATAAATATGAAGCTGAACTGTATACATGTCACTACATTTGATAAACAATATAGTTAAAGTTGTAGCCATAATAACAATAGTCTCAAATAATACTCTGTTGCTAATGCAGGTTTTGCTTTTCCTTCCATATAGCATCAAACGTCTCTGGTAATGGTACTCATAGTTTACTGGGTTCAATTACCTGCAGAGTCCTTTCTTATTGTTATGGCAACAACATGAGGTCCAATATTATTTTTTACTGTATCCAACAACTGTCGTTAACTTTCATAACACTAAATGGCTCAATGAAGTGATGCAACCCAGTGTGCAGTTGGTGTAAATGGTATTTTTTCAGCACTATTTTTTGTAACAAATTATGTCAAAACGTATTTAGAAAAAAGTTTTTTTTTTAGGATATGTCCTGCTCATATTGACATAATGCTTTAAAATTTAAATGTAGAAAGAAAAAATCACTAAATTATTTTCATTTGATGTTTTAAATTTTTTTTTTTTTTTTTTAAATACACTGAAGGTGGATGAAATATGTAATATGTTTTGTGGTTACATCACTTGACATTTTCAGGAGCATTCAGTCTTATTTTTGGTAAAAATGTTGCAAATTTCATTTCAAATTAGCCTTGCTAACGCCAGACCCTACCACAATTGAGGTAAGGTATGGCAATTTATTTAGCACACAATCTATTGCTACTTCGAACAGTTGCTGCACCTCCGTGGACGCCATGCTGGATGTAAACAGAGTCGCTCTACGGTCGTCATTGTCTTGAGCACAGAAAATCTGAAAATGTTGTCTTGTGCCTGCCAAGTGCTTGCTAGGATTACATCAATTTAATACTAGCAAAAGTTAAACATACTCAGTAATTTGATAACCAGATGCACAAATGTAGCATTATTTTCTCAGTATGATATGACTGATATTTTAGTCTGAGAAAAAAGGAAAATGGTGAATGGATATGTGATGTATGCTCAGATTAACCAACCACAATAACAGTTAAACTAACCATGATGAAGTTATGTAGGCAGACAGAAACACTGTGATGTTGGGCCATAGATGGATGTGTTGAGTTCAAATATAGATTGGCTTTTAATTTAGTTTGGTTATTCATGCTGTAAATGACATAATGGATTTTCTTTTACTGATTGATGGGTTAAGATGAATCTGGTTATTTGCTCTGTGTTCTAAGATATATCAACACAATTGCTTTTCACACATTTATTAGTGAGGGCTTCTATACATAGACAAACGACACATACCTCACCACAATGCAGGCACTGTTGATGCAAGAGCACTGGGCGTGTGCTGCAAAGCATGCACAAATAAACATACAATTAAATGTTAAGCATGTATATGGTGTAATATGGATAAATTAAATGGTTTTATGGTTTATGGATGTGAAATAAATACTTATTGTCTATGGAATTTTTAATACAACATTATCCAGTCACAAACCTTTTCACAAGAGATAAGCTATTTCTGCAGTGGCCAGGAAGTCTAAAGATGTCAAAGTTTTCTGCAGTTAAACCAACTGAGGTGGTCTGATTTTGCGTATATGGGTGAAAAACACAGGAAGGCTAAATTCAGAACAAGTTTGAAAAAACCCCTCTGATCTAATTTCCACATGAAATGTAACCTCTCTCTTTCTGCTGCATTATTATTGAAGCAAAGTAGAAACATTTGTCAGACTGGGAGCAGCTGAGTCACAGAGTGTCAGTGCTGGATGTGAGGATGAGGTCCACTTTGATCTGTGTGCTGGGATTATTCTGTAAGTACATTACTGACTTTGTTTGCATGGCACAGATTAAAGAACATGTTCCTGATTAGTCACAATTACAGAGTATCACTGGTTTCATCAGTTTCTCTGAGAGCTTGAACAGAGCTCGCTTATAGTTTTTGACTACAGGTTATTTTATAGTCCAGATGTTGGTTGGTGACTTGGCTCAGTTTAGATTGGAGGACTGCTTTTTGAATCAATTATTTTTACACAAATACTGTACTGCACCATACATGTACATTGTAAATTGGCAACTGTTGGTCATTTAGACCTCTGAATAATGAATTACAATAGTCCAGACGGGAGAAAATGAGGGCGTGAATAAATTGTCTAATTATGTTGTTGGGGAGCATTGGTTTGATTTTAGCAATATTTTTCTGATTCGTAGATAACAGGATTGAATAATGATTGATGTTTTGATTAAAGTGGAGTTGTTGGTCAAAAACTTCTCCCAGAGTTTTGGCAGAGTGTCTCATGTTAGTTGTTAATGGACCAAGATAGATGGTGATACCATTGGAAATGTGACCAGGACCAATTACCAGGACTTCAGTCTTGTCTGTGTTTAGTCCTTAATAGCAACAAGGCAGAAGTGCAGAGAATCCAGGTTGTTTGGATTTTTAGGGCTGAAAGAGACATACAGCTGGGAGTCAGCAGCGTAACAGTGGTGTGACACAGGTGTGTTGAAGGCAGTTCCACATAAGCCAGAACAGTTCCTGAGTCTATTGCGTAAAATTGTATAATCCACCGTATAGAAAGCTGAATTTAAGTCCAGTAAAATGAGATAAACCAGAAGTTCTTATTCTTGTGATGATGGAGAAAGCAGAGCATGTGTTGAACCCTATTTAGCTTGTGTAGTATTTTAAGGACTGATAATCAGATTTGTCATTTGAGTATATTTGCTCTCCTGGCTCCTTTGAGACTTTGTCATTCCCCGCTCATTGTATAGTTTTATGTTTAATTGTGTTAACATGTGTTTTTAAGGATAGTGTTATTCCAAAAAAGGACAAAATCATTTATTTTTACTTTAAAACTATCATCAGGAAGTAAATGTTAGAAGAAACCAACAGTGATGTGAACATTAAGCATCATATAACAAATTCAAACTAATATTTTAAACCTCATTGATTATTAAGAGATGAAACTTATTGAGCTGTTTTTAGACAGCAATGCATCACAGTTGAGTGCTCTGCCATCAAAGGCTCCTCTCATGTTTAAAAGAGCACGAGTCCCGCAAGGGAGATTCTTGACCAACCAATTAAAATAAATAAATAGTATTTATTTAAAGCCAAATGTTTGCTGTCAACAAGATGACGTTTCACACCTGATTGACAGCAGATAACAGACTGAGGTGATGAGGGAGGGTTCAAGGTGCAAAACATAGTGTGAACTTTAATATTATATTATCACTCACACCTCTGGTTTTCTGTTAAATGATGTTTCAGACTGAGAAATGACTGTCCTCTAGCTACCAGTTATCATTGTATTCAAAGACAGTCATTAGACTTAATTTTTCTAGTACCTTCCAAAATATTTTCACTTAATTTACTTTCAACTGCCTAAAAATATGATTGTACATCTTGCACAGTATCAGGCACCTCTTCTTTTCTGCTTATTAACACATTGGATCTAATGTGAATGTGTGAATTTATTGCAAAACATCAATGGTGATATGATTCAATTTGATGGTTTTATTGTTAATGGATGTGAAATAAATACTGTTTATAATTGTTCATATAAGATTTTTTTTCAGGCACAAACCTTTGCAGAACAGATAAGCTAAGATATTTCTGCAGTGGCCAGGAAGTTTAAAGGTGTCAAAGTTTGCTGCGGTTAAACCAACTGAAGTGGTCTGAACTTTCCCTATAAAGGAAGTAAGCACAGGCTGACTACACTCAGAACAAGTTTGAGAAAAAACTCTGATCTCATATTCGCATGAAATGTTACTTCTCTCTTTCTGCTGCATTAATATTGAAGCAAAGTAGAAACATTTGTCAGACTGGGAGCAGCTGAGTGACAGAGTGTCAGTGCTGGATGTGAGGATGAGGTCCACTTTGATCTGTGTGCTGGGATTATTCTGTAAGTACATTACTGACTTTGTTTGCATGGCACAGATTAAAGAACATGTTCCTGATTAGTCACAATTACAGAGTATCACTGGTTTCATCAGTTTCTCTGAGAGCTTGAACAGAGCTTGCTCATAGTTTTTGACTACAGGTTATTTTATAGTCCAGATGTTGGTTGGTGACTTGGCTCAGTTTAGATTGGAGGACTGTTTCTTGAAGCAATTATTTTTGCATAAATATTGTGCAGTCAGGATAGGATATGAATATGTAGTTTCAAATGCCTTTGTTATGATTTTGTCTTTTTCAGTGATGAATACACTCTGCTACGGACAATCTGAAGGTGACTAATTTTTAATTCATATATATAAAATTCATAAATATTTAGATCTTATTTTGTCATCCACAGTATTATTCTTAATCTCATCTCATTTTTATGTTTAGATTTTTATCATTTTACTACATGTCAATATAAATTCTGAAATGGCTATATTACTGCCCAAAAGAGTAAAACAGCATTTTGCTCAAAATGTTAGAGAGCTGGGGTCTGTACTATGAAACAAGTTCAATATGCAAAGGATATATTTTTGTTAGCTAGACTCACTGAGTCTAACACCGACCATCCAGATAACCAATACTACGAAGCTTGTTATCAACCAGCTCAGCGAACTCCAAGTTTTCCTATCCAGAACTATGAATGAAGCACATGTAGGTATTCTTATGATTTAACTCTGATTGGCTAGACCTTTGTTTTAGGTATGAGGACTTAGGTTGGTTATTTGGATATCAGGGTTAGCCAATCAGGGGCAGAGTAGTGCAGGTCTTGCTGAGAAAAGTAGTGGGTTCCATAATAAGGCCACCTTGAATCCTAGACTTTGGCATTTTGACCGTCACTATCTTCGATATTGTGATGAGAAGTGATCATATTTAGACTGGTGGAGCTGAACCTAATGCTAGCTGCTAGCTGGTGGTTTGGTGAGCATGGTGCATTTACAGTCTACAGATAACTGTGATAATGCTGATACTAATGCTAGTTCACAAGGGGAAAATGGGCTTAAGACCATTAAAACTAAATGTATTTACCCAGAAAACTGTACACCAGACTCCTTAGAGTTATACTGTGAGAAGTCGGGTCATTTTCTCATAGTCTTCTATAAAACCTGACTTCTTTTTGGAGCCAGTAGAGGAATTGATTATGAAAGCAAAGTGCAGGACTAGCCTATATATAAGCAATATTCTGCTTATAATTGTTAAACTAATGTAGAAAACAGGTGATCGTGGAGCTGCTTTTATTATTTTAACACACTTTAAAATCTTTACATATATTTAACAGTGATATTATATTTCTTCTGAATCACTGATGTCATGTCTTTGTTTTTATGAAATATATAAAAATGTACAGTAACTGAGATGATTAATGAACCAAGACTATACCTCTGTTGTACAGATGATAATGTGATCCTGGAAAGTCCTTCATTCAGATTGTTTGAGGGAGACTCAGTGACTCTGCGCTGCAGGGATCGTAAGAAAGCCACTTTCTACAGAGGTGGATCGCCTCTTAAAATGGACAAAAACCATCATTCACGTAGAGCATTTGACACTACTGTAGAAATGACCATTCATTCAGTATCAGTGTCAGACAGAAACTTATATAAGTGTAAGTTTGATGGAGGAGGAGAATCAGAAGAGAGAGAAATACAAGTGGAAGGTGAGTAGCTGTTTTAATGTGATGAAAAAATGTGCACAAAATAGTCTTAGCTCAAAAGGTCCACTTAGCTTTTCAAGGATTTTTGTCTTTTCATTCTTCAATAAAAAAACAACTAAGTGAATGCTGAATAGTGAATTTTTCCCCCCCCTTAATCATCAGGCTTTAAACTAAAGGGAGGTTGAGAGAGCTTAATGCACTACAATTTAAGATTCACATGTAAATGTAACAGAAAACACACATGCAGCATTTAGAAAGAAAAGCTATAGTTTGGTGCAAACAGAAGCTAAATTCATTTGAGTTATATTCAGTTTGAAACCAGTTTTCTTTGTGTTCTGTAACAATATAAATACATTTTTTATGTTTATTACATGAATTTCTTTGTCCTATTGTTTTTCTAAACTTAACAGCAGGTAGACGCAACATTACACTGACAGCAGACAGTTACACCATACAAGGACAGCAGAGTGTGACTCTGACCTGCTATGTGGAGAACTCTGCTGGCTGGAAATATCAGTGGTTCAGACAAACCTCAACAGATTCTGCAAGAACTCGTCTTCAGACAGCAGACGATGGTGAATCAGACAGATTCAGTATCTCACAGGGAGGCATTTACACCTGCAGAGGATGGAGAAGTGACCCAGATGCCGTCACACCTGAAAGTAATGCAGTCACCATTGAGAACGCTGGTGAGAGAAGTCATTTATTTTTTTAATAAAACAACATTTATTCTTTAAATTTAAATAGGTGAGGTGGCTTTTAGATGATTTTATTGAGTATATTTTAAAATGATCAGAGTCAGTGACGGTAGGTCAAATTCTTTACTCCAATGGCTCCCCCGAGTGGTGACTCCTTTCTCAGCATGAGATCAGACACATCATTACATTTACTGACAGTACTGTGATCCTCAGTTTATTACTTCACCAACTTTTTCCTCCTGCTACAAATCATCTTTTCATACAGTGAATGTTTATAAGAAACATGACTGTGAACAGACTGTCCTCAAGTGCAAATAAAAGCCCTTCGCACCAAATTTAATCAACATATATTTTAATTGTATAAACTTTAAATTGTAATGTTGAATGAAATGTTCTCATTCTTCTATCTTCAAAGAAAATTTAATTTAATATTATTTTTAATTTCCAGTAATCTGCCTGCTGTCTGTTGTGTATCAGTATGATGGAGGAAAACACTAAAAGTCAAATCTCATTACAATTGTTATAGTTGTTGTTTTGTTTTTGCTTCCAGCAAATAAACCCAAACCCAGACTGACAGCAGACAAAACCATCACACCAGTAGGAGGCAGTGTGACACTGACCTGCTCTGTGGACGGTTTTGCTGACTGGAAATACGACTGGTTCAGACAAACCTCTGAGTCTTCTGCACCTCAACTCATAAGAAATGTTAACCCAAACAGAGTCATAAGTGTTTATCAAGGAGGCATCTACTACTGCAGAGGAGGAAGAGGAGACTCAGTCTTCTACACAGAGGACAGCAACAAAGTTACTATTCAGGAAACTGGTGAGTTAAGTCATTTGTTTTTGAATAAAACAACATTTATTATTTTAATGTAATTCTTAAACAGTGTCTGAAGTGAGGAAGAGAACCATATGTGGTAACAAGAACCTGAATGAATGGATGATGTAGTCCAGTACCTCTTAGCTCTCTGAAGGAAGTTTGAACATGTATTAAATCCTTTATCATGGTAATAATGCAACATTTGATTAATACTTCAGTTTGTACACAGACACAATAAAGGAGTTGAGGGTTCTTCCCTAATGCTGCTCAGTTTAACTTATAAATATCTGGAAAACACATGACTGTTTAATGCAGTATTATTTGTGGACTTTTCCTTGACATTGGATATAATTTAACTCAATGTTTCAGCTGAAATAGTTTTCCTTTGTTTCAATCTAGATTTTAAATAGGTGAGGTGGCTTTTAGATGATTTTATTGAGTATATTTTACAATGATCAGAGTCAGTGACGGTAGGTCAGATTCTTTACTCCAATGGCTCCCCCGAGTGGTGACTCCTTTCTCAGCATGAGATCAGACACATCATTACATTTACTGACAGTACTGTGATCCTCAGTTTATTACTTCACCAACTATTACTTAATTTATCTTTTTGTATGCTTTTCATGTTGCCTTGTAGTTTTTTCTGTCTTAATTGTATTTATTTATTTTATCTGTATTCATTTATTTCTAGTTGTTGTGTTTTTTTTAATGTTTGAACAGTTTCCAACAAGGCTGTTGTGACTCTGCAACCCAACGGTCCTCTGATATACAGTGGTGAGACAATCACTGTCAGATGTGAGATAGAGGGAGGTGAAGACACTGGATGGGAATATGAATGGAGCGAAAACAACAGGGTCTCATCTCAGAAAGACAAAGAATTCAGAATCAGTGCTTCTTCATCCAGTAATGTAAACTTCATGTGTAAGGGTAGAAGAGATTTATATTTCTCAACAGAGTGGAGTGAAGCCGTCACACTGAGACGATCATGTAAGTCAAATATGTTCATATCATATTCATGTTTTTCTATGTTTTAATCTATCTCGATAAGGTAACAGTAAATATTTTCTCCTTCCTATAATAACGTAGCTTCCTATGAGCAGCAAGAGACTCGAATTCTGTTTTAGTTTGAGAACAGAATAACTTAAGAAGAGACAACATACAGTGTACTTTTGATTTATAATGATTCACATGGAAATGTGCAGAAAACAACATAAAATATAAAATATCAGCTGTCTTCCAACAGGTGAATAAATATTAATAAATATAATAATAAATGTCAGTGAATCATGTGTTGAACAGAGGCTTAGCACCAGTGTTACCACATGATCATCACAACTAGACTGGTGTTAATCAAAAAAATAAAACAAAAATAAAAGAATCAAATAAAAAACTGTTCTGCAACAACCCCAAATCAGTCAAAGACCAAGAAGAGTCATATGTTGCTCTGTTTGTAACTTCTATATGATGGTATTAGCTAGATTATTTAATTGATATTCAAAGTTTTTCTATGTGAAATTTTCATCCCATTTGATACTAGTTTGTTTTTTCTCTGAACTGAACAGTGAATAAAGCCAAACCGACACTGAGAGCAGACAGCGACATCATACCAGTAGGAGGCAGTGTGACACTGACCTGCTCTGTGGATTCCTCTGCTGATTGGAAATACTACTGGTTTAGACGTGACTCAGGTTTTTCTGCTCTTCAGTCCATAACAAATGTTAAACCAGTTAACAAGGTTTCAGAAGGAGGCATCTATCAGTGCAGAGCAGGAAGAGGAGACCCAGAGATCTTCACAGAGGACAGCAGAGCAGTCACTGTTAGGAAAACTGGTGAGTTTTGTTGTTGTGGAAAAATAAAATATGTATTAATTAAATGTATTATCAGAAGAGTCATTTTGGTATTGATAGCAAAAACTGAGAATGATAATGAAAAAGTGATTATATGTTAGTAGCTCTTATTCTTCTGATGATGGCCTGTTTCACGTTGTGTAAAGATGTGAAACAAGAGAAGCTTCCTCAACACATTTGTCCTGTTAAAGTATTTGTGTATATGTTGTTTTTGAGAGAAAAAAAAAATCAATTTTTTTAATTAATACATTTTTTTATGCGAACAGTCCCAAATAAGGCTGTTGTGACTGTGCAACCCAACTGGACTGAGATATACAGCGGAGAGACGATCATGCTGAGATGTGAGATCCATGATGGAGACACAGAGTGGGAGTATGAATGGAAGAGTCCTCGTTACACATATCCAAATAACAATGAATACATGATTAGCAAAGCTTCCTCATACCACAGTGGAAACTACAGATGTAGAGGCAGAAAGAAAAATGAACATATTTCAACAGAGTGGAGCGCTGACATCAAATTGACAGTATCTTATAGTAAGTCTGATCATATTTAATTTTACACTGAAAATGTCAAATGTTCAAAAAAATTATTTAGATGGATTCATTAAATTCATATAACATATTTATATATAAAATATATGAATATAAATTATAATTCTAAAATAGAGATTAAAGTTGTATCATAAAAAATATGTATTGCTATACTGTATTCTCAATTTTTAACATTTTTATCCTACCTCTGGTGTTTCCTCACTCCAGATTAATGAATTATGATAGTGTTTCTTCATCTTAATATCGTTCAGCTACCTAATAACTCATTATATTTATATTATATATTATATTTAATTTATTTTATATCTGAAATAATCCCTAGACACTTTTGATTGGACCCAAAATGAACAGAGAAAGAGTCTAACAGCACAAGCAACACATCTTTCATATTAAGATATCAAATATATTAAGATAAAATGTATACAACTTTAGATTAAGATATATTTACTGTTAATTTTATAAGTTTTATCATAACATGTTTTCATTCTGAGAAAATCACTTTCCAACAGATCCACCAGCAGCTGTCCTCACTGTGTCTCCATCATGGCTGAGTCCTGGAGACTCAGTAACTCTGAGCTGTGAGGTTGAACATCCATCTGCAGGATGGAGGTTTTACTGGTATAAGACTGTTCCTAAACTATCAGACTACTCTTCCATCTATGAGCTGCTACCTGGTAGCATCAATGGGACTGAACAGGATTCCTACATCATTCATGGACCGACACACACAGCAGGACATATGTGTAGAGCTGGAAGAGGAGACCCAGTGTATTACATTCAAGACAGCAAACCTGGGTTTGTTTGGTCTGGAGGTGAGTTTGTTTGTTTTTGTCTCCTTCTGTCAAGAAGCAGTTGTGATGTCATTATCTGGGTATTGATTGTGGTGAACCTATGACCTTTCTCCATCAAGTCCAGATTTCAGTTTTTCACCAAACACAATGTTGATGTTGAATTATTTTACATACTGGACTGAGCTGGATTTCCTTCTTTGCATCTTTAATTGATCTGAAAGCATTAAAGCACCAAAAAACTGAGATATTAGTATTTTACTTGTTATTGAAACCAAACTCTCCTCTTCGCATTAAATGCTTTGGATACCTGAGATCATCTTACAGCCAATACTCATTACTTTTACTGACACAGCAGGATGGATAGGTCTGGTTAAATGAGACTTCATCTCGTGGTCAGATAATGTACAGGCATACAAAACATTCAAAATCTAGAAATGAAAAACCAGAAAAGTCAACAGGAAACAAATCAGGTAAATGGACAAAGCACAGAAACAACTAGAAACCTGAGAAAACTCAGATGAGAGAAAAACACTGAATATACAGTACCAGTCAAAAGTTTGTACACACTTTCTCATTCAAGGGGAAGATGTCACCAAACTTTTGACGAGTACTTTAAATAGAAACAATGAAGCATCATTTAGTATGAAAATCACACTCCTGTATGTTTGAAAGGTGACAGGTACATTTAGGTTGTTTACAGCTTCACAGTGAACAGTTGTTGTAGTTATCTTGGTAGCAAGTTTTCAAGATAGAAAAAATAATCCAAACATCCATAAAACAGCTCAAACCACTCTGTAGCACACTTCACGTCTCCACTGTCAGTCCATATGCTCTGTATGTTCTTAACACTCAGTTTCACCTAAACACAGCATCTGATGCACCGTTTATATGATTCAGATTTTTTTATTCTCAACAATAAATAGTATTAAAAGCACAAATAAGAGACTTATTTGTATTAGGATCTTTTTAAATGTAATATCTCTCTACTTGGTTTTTTATTACATGTTTTCAGATGTTCATTCAGCAATGACTCTCAAAGTGAGTCCTGACAGAGTGCAGCACTTCACCAATGACTCTGTCTCACTGAGCTGTGAAGGAAACTTTACTAAGTGGAGAGTGAGGTGGTTTCCTGAGGACCGCTACTGGTCAGACTGTTATTACAGGAGGTTCATGACTGGATCCACATGCAACATCAGCAGTTCACAGCAGAGTGATGCAGTGTACTGGTGTGAGTCTGGATCAGGAGAGTTCAGCAATGCAGTCAACATCACTATACAGAGTATGTTTTCATTACATATATTTTATTTTCAACTTGTATTTAAATTATTTTCAACATGGTGTCACTAACTACACTTCCTGTGTAGACAAACAAGTTATATACCTAACCTTTTGATAGAAAAATTATGTTATATTGTTTTCTATAACAATGAACTAAAAGCCCATTAAACTATTATTTCTTAAAATTATGACAGAGAAATATCATGGGCTTCTTCATATTTAGTTAAAACCTGGAAATCAATATTTTATAGATTCAGTATATTTGGTCCATAACAAGACCTTTCTTTATTCTTGATGATATTAAAATGCTGATTTAGTCAGAGGTGTTTTTGTGACAGTAACCATCCACTGTTTCTTTCATGTGTACCTGTTAGCTTTAGAGCTAACTAGCCATAGCTATATTTACAGTTATGTAATGAAGCTGAAATGTTGGGTCTTTGTTCAGCTACACTGATTCTGTGAGATTTATTAGTTGGAGAAAAATAAAGGTATATGTGTGATCTCTTCTTATAGTTTTATGTCTCCTTGTTCTAAAGGTCTCCAGCTGGTCTCTGACTGAAACTTCTTATTCTTTGACTGTTTTACAGAAGCAGATATTATCCTGGTGAGCCCTGTGCATCCTGTGATTGAGGGACAGTCTGTTACTCTTGGCTGCAAACTGAAGAGAGGAGAATTACTTTCCGTGTCTTTCTATCAAAATGACAAACTCATCCAAAATGATACCAGAAGAGAGCTGAATATCTCTGCAGTGTCAAAGTCAGACGAAGGTTTCTACAAGTGTAAATACTCAGGAGAAGAATCAGCACAGAGTTGGATGTCAGTTCAGGGTGAGTAGGATTTTTGTAAACTGTGTTGCTGTCTTTGAAATAAATGTGGTGGATGAGAAATTCATATTTACAGGTTTAGTTTTCTTATACTGTACATCAAGAACATTCAATAACTATCTATATATCATCTCAACATATCATTTATTATCTCTTGCAGCAGTGTCCAGGCCTGAAAACTCTTCCTCTCTTGTACCATTAATTGTTGGGCTGGTTTGTGTAGTTGTATTTATTATTCTCCTGATCCTGTTGTATCTCTACAGACGATCCAAAGGTGAGACTTTTTCCTTATGATGTTAAATGTTTTGTTTAGTTATTCAAATACAAAGCTGTATTCTGATGTTATGATGTTGAATAGCAGAAAAATAATTTATAAAACAAAACCATGTAACATTAAATATCCTTTTCACAGATTCTCACTCTGTCAGGTTGGTACAAACCTCTCCTCTCTCTTATTTTGATCATAACAGCAGTACCTTCAATGTAACTTATTATATTCATTGTATTTGCTAAATGTTTTAGACCAATCCAGTCTGAGAGCACCAATCAGGACTCTGCCACACATCACATGGTCAACCTGAATGAAACTCAAGATCACATCTACAATTCTCTTCTCCATGGTCAGTGTTCAAACTAATCCTAATCATTTTTTTAATATTTGTTAAGTGTAACTGTAAATCCACCATTTGTATTACAATATTATGATATGTGATTGGTATTGTACAATTAACATTTTTACTTTACTGATTTTAACTTGTTGCTCACAGGTGATGTTTGTGTCTATGAATCAATCAGAGGCTCCGAAGACCCTGAAAACGGTAAAGTATAAACCTTAACATGGAGCAGACTGAAATGGAACAGTTGCATAATTTAAGGGAAATAAATGTACAAAACAAAACCAACAAATTTTCTTTTCACAGTTTCACGCTTCATCGTTTTAGTACAAAACAGTCTTTATTCAGAATGTGTAGAAGGATTTTTAAATGTGGATATTTGTGTAAAATGTCTAAATCATAAAATGTAATTATTTTAGCAGGCTGCTACCATTAGCTGTTTGGAGTCATGACAGTCCTGATCTACATGCACACCTGCCACAGGATAGATGTCTCTGACTATCTCGTAGTGAATTTAACAGTCACATCTATGAGAAGGACAGACTGTAAATGACTCTGCATACTGATCTGTGCTCTTGGTTTGTTTTAGATGATTATGTCAACTCTGGAGCACAAAGTCAGAATTCACATCTGAGACGGACCAATCGGCAACGGTGATGAAAGGGGAGACTTCTATGTGAGACCTGAGTGAGACAAGTGGGACACTGAAAAATCATTACCATACTAGTTCAGCGTTAATCTAGAACAGAAGGTCATCGGAGAAATGCTTCAGGGGTAGTAAGGGAGTGTAACTGCAGTACAGTGTGGGCTCTTAGTAAATGATAAGATGAGAATAGTAAAAGCTCTTGTAAATATGTACTGTTTTGTTTACTGTTAATGTTTTTATTCCATATAATACACATGTAGATAGAAGAAACTGTAACTGTTGACTGAAAATAGAACAAAAAAACATATGTGTATAAACTCAATAATCATTAGATAGTATTGCATCCATTGTGTGCTATTATATAAATGTTTTCCTTTTCAGCAGCCTAAATAGATCATGTTGTTATTGCATGAAGTAGAAACCAGTGTTATGAAAGTTAACGACAGTTGTTGGATACAGTAAATTGAAGGAAAATAATATTGGACCTCATGTTGTTGCCATAACAATAAGAAAGGACTCTGCAGGGAATTGAACTCAGTAAACCATGAGTACCATTACCAGAGACTTTTGATTTTTGAGGCTACGTGGAAGAGAAAGCAAAACCTGTATTAGCAACAGAGTATTATTTGAGGCTATTGTTATTATGGCTACTACTTTTGTTATGTTGTTTATCAAATGTAGCGACATGTTCATAGTGCAGCTTCATATTTATCCTATATATGATTTAAATGTTGAGAATACATGTTACAGTTATAAATGCTTTTGTATTGCAAGAAAAGAAAGCAGTGTTAATTGTTAATTCATTAAGCACAATAAATGATTTCAGAAAAGTTTATACTGTTGTGTTAGTTCATTGTCTGTTATTTTTCTTTTTGGAATTCTCTCACAATCTCATTTGCCAAACAAAGCTGAACATGTGAATGAAACCTACATTTGTACCTTAATGCTGTACAATCACTGCATTTCAGCCTGGCTCTATCAGCCACTCCTCCACTGTCCTGCCAAATGAGTGGCTTGGAAGAGGTCCTCCTTGTCCTCCTGTTTACAGACGCTGTTGGTCCTCTGTTTGTGGACGTGACCTGCCACCTTCACTGAGTGGTCCTCTGCACCTTCTCCAGAATTTCCCAGCTGGATGATGGAGTCGGATCCGTGGATGTCCCTGGATCTGGGTCTTGGAGGTGGCAGCAGTAGCAGAAGTCCTGAGTCCTAAAAGTGATTTTAAAACATCTCTGCAACACTTTAAACTTCTCTGAATAGCCTAACAATAACAAATTAAAGAAAATGAAAAGCCAAACATGATGAATAGAAAGGTCAAACAATGAAGAGTCTCATTAAATAATGAATACAGAGAATACTGCAGTCATTACAAAATAAAATAAAATAAAGGTCTAGGCTATATGTATCTTTCACTACTGAATGTTACAATGTCATTATTTGATGTTGAACTTCATCATTTATTGGTTCCAAATTGATAGTTCAATATGGTGATTTGTTATTTTATGTGTGCTGTGTGCCCGACCTGGCAATCAAACCTGCCATCAAAGACACCTATGTATGTCTGCAGAGCACAAGTCCTGCAAGGGAGACTCAACGAACCAATTAAAATGAGGAAATACTGTAGAGTCTTTAGTTCAGGCCAAATGTTTGCTGTCAGCCAGATCACATGTTTCACAACTGGTTGACAGCAGATAGCAGACTGAGGTGATAGGGAGTGTTCAGGATGTAAAACATAGTGTGATCTTTAATGTGACATTTACCCACACTGACCCCTCTGACTTTCTCTTAAATGATGTTTCAGACTGAAAAATGACTGTCCACTTCCTCATGTCACTATCAGTCATAAGTGTATTCAAAGACCACAGACATTTCACTTAATTTCTAGTACGTCCCATAATATTTTCACTTGATTTAATTTCTACTGCCTAAAATATGATTGTATACCCTGCATAGTATCAGTCACCTCTTCTTTTCTGTTTATTAATTCCTTAGATCTAATGCGAATGTGTGAATTTATTGCAACACATTATGTGTGTTGACAAAGTTAGGCAGGCAGCAAAACATGATGGTGATGGTAAATTCAATGGTTTTATCGTTAATGGATGTTAAATAAATACTTATTGTTTATATAACATTTTAACATAACATTTTCAAGGCACAAACCTTTGCACAAGAGATAAGCTAAGATATTTCTGCAGTGGCCATAGAATGTAAAGGTGTCAAAGTTTGCTGCAGTCAAACCAACTGAAGTGGTCTGAGCTTTGCAGAAAAGGGAAGGAAACACAGGCAGGCTAAACTCAGAACAAGTTTGAGAAAAACTCTCATCTCATATTCATATAAAATGTAACTTCTCTCTTTCTGCTTAATTTTTATTGAAGCAAAGTAGAAACATTTGTCAGACTGGGAGCAGCTGAGTGACAGAGTGTCAGTGCTGGATGTGAGGATGAGGTCCACTTTGATCTGTGTGCTGGGATTATTCTGTAAGTACATTACTGACTTTGTTTGCATGGCACAGATTAAAGAACTTGTTCCTGATTAGTCACAATTACAGAGTATCACTGGTTTCATCAGTTTCTCTGAGAGCTTGAACAGAGCTCGCTTATAGTTTTTTAACTACAGGTTATTTTATAGTCCAGATGTTGGTTGGTACTGTTTTGTGAAGCAATTTTTGCACAATGCATGTACATTTTTAAGAGAATTGTTATGTATGTTTTAAATTTCAATGTTTCATTTAATTTTTTTCTTTTTACATGGTTTACAAGGTTTTCCTTTTATCTGTCACCTACCTGCTTTCTGTATATACTACAGACTAAATGTAGTTTTACATGTCTTTATTATGATTTGGACTATTTTTCCATTGGATTATGTCTGATGAAGATTTTTTCTTGTGATGAATACACTCCGCTATGGACAGTATGAAGGTGACCTATTATTTTGTATTTATATATTGCACTGTCTGCACACATTGTTGGGACTTTCCTTCCAGTAGCAGATTTTGATATGAGCAGTCACCCAGGGTAGCATTGATGACATGATGTTTGTCCCTTAGGTATGAACTGTATAGGAAATAATGGAGCTAGTTGTGCCGACCCCTGTGACCACTACACTGTACTGAATGATGAGTGGCGTTCAACTAATAATACAATGAATCAGGTGCTACACTGTGACCAAGAAGTTAACTGGCAAGGCTGGTATCGCCTGTTCCTGGGGCAAACCAGTGCTCATATTCCAGAGAGATGTGTGGGTGAGAAAAGATGTGGAACCCATGCTCCTCTTTGGATAGCAGAACCTCATCCCACACAGTCAAACAAAATTGTAAATCGCACAGTGTGCGGTGCCTGGAGCGGCACCTGCTGCCATTTTCACTCACACATCATCCAGGTCAAACTCTGTCGTGGAAACTACTATGTCTACAAACTTGTGAAGCCATCCTCATGCAAACTTGCATACTGCGCAGGTACTGTTTTATTTGAAACATATTTTCACTGATATAAAAAAATCTATTTGCTCACCCAGTCCTTTCATTTAAAAGTTTTAGACTGATGAAGACTCCACTGTCCACGTGTTCTTAGATTCATTATTTTTGAAGATTTTTTTTCTCATTGTTACAGAGGTTGACAGAACAGAACCTGCAGTTACTTCAACCACACCTGATCCAAGACCACAAAACTCCATCATTGGTCAGATGACATCTGGAGCCTCGGCCAAACCAACAGCAGGTAACAACATAGCAGTTGAGGGGCATGTCTGCCTGGGTGGTGGAGGAAACAGCTCCTGCTCTGGTAGAGTGGAGATCTTCCACCGAGGACAGCGGGGCACAGTGTGTGATGATGGATGGGACCAGGGCGATTTTAGACCCTTTTTAGTGGTGCTCTCAGTAATCTGCCTGCTTGGTAATCTAGACAGCAAAGACACAACTACAGAAGATTATCAAACTGTTCCCCAAATTGACTAATGTTGAACAGTCAAGTCTCTCTGCACTGTGAGATAAATGAATCCTGTAAGAGTTTAGGTTTAGGTGTTCTGGAGGACTGTTGTCCTCAGTAAAACCTGTTTATCTGACAAACACATGTGATTACAAAGATCTGTTAATATTACTTGATTTTAATCTTATTTTGCTTTCAACGTTTATTTTTTTCTCTTAATTTTATATTTCTAGTTGTGTCCTAACTGTGTATTTTTGGTTTGAACAGTTTCCAACAAGGCTGTTGTGACTCTGCAACCCAACGGTCCTCTGATATACAGTGGTGAGACAATCACTGTCAGATGTGAGATAGAGGGAGGTGGAAACACTCGATGGGAATATGAATGGAGAGTAAACAACATGGACATATCTCACAAAGATAATGAATACAAGATTATCAGAGCTTCTGTTTCCCACAGTGGAGACTACAGGTGTAAGGGTAGAAAGGACTCATATTACTCAACAGAGTGGAGTGATGTCTTCACATTGACAGTATCATGTAAGTCAAACTATCTATCATCCATTTTCAAATGACCTGTTTTTCATTTCATATCTAAGTCAGATAACAGAAAATATTTTCTCCCTCCAACTATGATGCAGCCTCCTATGAGCAGCGCAGTAACAAGAGGTTGTTTGTTAGTGTGGAAACAGAATTACTGAAAATGAGCTGTTAGTGTTTCAAGTCTGTTGTGTAACAGTATGATGGAGTAAAAACACTAAAAGTCAAATCTCATTACAACTGTTATAGTTGTTGTTTTGTTTTTGCTTCCAGCAAATAAACCCAAACCCACACTGACATCAGACAAAACCATCATACCAGTAGGAGGCAGTGTGACACTGACCTGCTCTGTGGACGATTCTGCTGACTGGAAATACGACTGGTTCAGACAAACCTCTGAGTCTTCTGAAGCTCAACTCATAAGAAATGTTAACCTGAACAGAGTCATTAGTGTTAATCAAGGAGGCATCTACTACTGCAGAGGAGGAAGAGGAGGAGGAAGAGGAGACTCAGTCTTCTACACAGAGGACAGCAACAAAGTTACTATTCAGGAAACTGGTGAGTTAAGTCATTTGTTTTTGAATAAAACAACATTTATTCTTTTAATGTAATTCTTAAACAGTGTCTGAAGTGTTGAAGAGAACCATATGTGGTAACAAGAACCTGAATGAATGGATGATGTAGTCCAGTACCTCTTAGCTCTCTGAAGGAGGTTTGAACATGTATTAAACCCTTTATCATGGTAATAATGCAACATTTGTTTAATACTTCAGTTTGTATAGAGACACAATAAAGTAGTTGAGGGTTCTTCCCTAATGCTGCTCAGTTTAACTTATAAATATCTGGAAAACACATGACTGTTTAATGCAGTATTATTTGTGGACTTTTCCTTGACATTGAATATAATTTAACTCAATGTTTCAGCTGAAATAGTTTTCCTTTGTTTCAATCTAGATTTTAAATAGGTGAGGTGGCTTTTAGATGATTTTATTGAGTATATTTTAAAATGATCAGAGTCAGTGACGGTAGGTCAGATTCTTTACTCCAATGGCTCCCCCGAGTGGTGACTCCTTTCTCAGCATGAGATCAGACACATCATTACATTTACTGACAGTACTGTGATCCTCAGTTTATTACTTCACCAACTTTTTCCTCCTGCTACAAATCATCTTTTCATACAGTGAATGTTTATAAGAAACATGACTGTGAACAGACTGTCCTGGAGTGCAAATAAAAGCTTTTCACAACAAATCTCAACAACATCTGTTTTTATAAAATTTAAATCTTAATGCTCAATAATAGGTTTTCATTCTTCTTACTTCAAAGAAAATGATTACACATTATTAAACTGTTCCCCAAGATGACTAATGTTGAACAGTCAAGTCTCTCTGCACTGTGAGATAAATGAATCCTGTAAGAGTTTAGGTTTAGGTGTTCTGGAGGACTGTTGTCCTCAGTAAAACCTGTTTATCTGACAAACACATGTGATTACAAAGGTCTTTTAATATTACTGAATTTTAATCTTATTTTGCTTTCAACGTTTATTTTTCTCTTAATTTTATATTTCTAGTTGTGTCCTAACTGTGTGTTTTTGGTTTGAACAGTTTCCAACAAGGCTGTTGTGACTCTGCAACCCAACGGTCCTCTGATATACAGTGGTGAGACAATCACTGTCAGATGTGAGATAGAGGGAGGTGGAAACACTGGATGGGAATATGAATGGAGAGAAAACAACACAAACATATCTCACAAAGATAATGAATACAAGATTATCAGAGCTTCTGTTTCCCACAGTGGAGACTACAGGTGTAAGGGTAGAAAGGACTCATATTCCTCAACAGAGTGGAGTGATGTCTTCACATTGACAGTATCATGTAAGTCAAACTATCTGTCATCCATTTTCCAAATGACCTGTTTTTCATTTCATATCTAAGTAAGATAACAGAAGTATGAATGCATAACAACCATGTTAGAAGAACCTCCGAAACACAGTTAATACTGGAGTTTCAGTGCTACTTTTTACAGTGTGGAAACTTGTTTTTGAATTCTCACCTATCTGTGTCTGAATAATGCACTAGAAAACATTTCTGTCCTCAGGACTGATCAGTAAAGAAACGTGTTTGTTTTTGAAGACAAATTATCACTCAGTGACCTGTAGCATTTGAAATATACTAAATTGATTAATTATTAACAGATCAAATAAAATATATAAAATAATGACTCACGGTGCAGATCATAGTGATTAAATTAATTCTCATTTTCATCAAGTTATTTAAATTGGACTATATCACAGGACAATAATGACCTTTTAATGTCTTTGTTCTAAACTGAACAGCAAATAAACCAAAGGCCAAACTGAGAGCTGACAACAGAGATATTCCAGTAGGGGGCAGTGTGACCCTGACCTGCTCTGTGGGCTCATCATCATCTGGTTGGAAATACTACTGGTACAGAGGAGAGAAAACCTCTGAACCCCTGACCACACAATATGCTGTTTTACAATCAAATGGACAAATCAGTGTCTCACAGGGAGGAGTCTACTGGTGCAGAGGAGGGAGAGGAGACCCAGTTTACCTCACAGAGTACAGTGATTATATCAGGATCAACAAATATGGTGAGTTTGACAATGAGATTTGTTACACACAGTTTAGAAAAAGAACTGTATTGTGTATTCATGATTAGTGATTGAGATTTAGACTGAGCTGAATTTCCTTCTTTACATCTTCAATTTGTCCAAAAAGCACCAAAAAATTGAGATATTAGTATTAATTTTTTTTTACTTGTTATTGAAGCAAAACTCTCCTCTTTGCATTCAATACTTTGGATACCTGAGCTCATCTTACAGCCAATACTCATTACTTTTACTGACACAGCAGGATGGATAGGTCTGGTTAAATGAGACTTCATCTCGTGGTCAGATAATGTACAGGCATACAAAACATTCAAAATCTAGAAATGAAAAACCAGAAAAGTCAACAGGAAACAAATCAGGTAAATGGACAAAGCACAGAAACAACTAGAAACCTAAGAAAACTCAGACAGATGAGAGAAAAACACTGACTATACAGTACCAGTCAAAAGTTTGTACATACTTTCTCATTCAAGGGGAAGATGTCACTAATCTTTTGACGAGTACTTTAAATAGAAACAATGACGCATCATTTAGTATGAGAAACACACTGTATGTTTGAAAGGTGGCAGGTAAACGTTGTTTACAGCTTCACAGTGAACAGTTTCAGTAGTTATCTTGGTAGCAAGTTTTCAAGATAGAAAAAATAATCCAAACATCCATAAAACAGCTCAAACCACTCTGTAGCACACTTCACGTCTCCACTGTCAGTTCATATGCTCTGTATGTTCTTAACACTCAGTTTCACCTAAACACAGCACCTGATGCACCGTTTATATGATTCAGATGTTTTTATTCTCAACAATAAATAGTATTAAAAGTACAAATAAGAGACTTATTTGTATTAGGATCTTTTTAAATGTAATATTTCTTTACTTGGTTTTTTATTACATGTTTTTCAGATGTTCATTCAGCAATGACTCTCAAAGTGAGTCCTGACAGAGTGCAGCACTTCACCAATGACTCTGTCTCACTGAGCTGTGAAGGAAACTTCACTAAGTGGAGAGTGAGGAGGTTTCCTGAGGACCAGAACTGGTCAGACTGTTATAACTGGAGGTCCATGACTGGATCCACATGCAACATCAGCAGTTATCAGCAGAGTGATGCAGTGTACTGGTGTGAGTTTGGATCAGGAGAGTTCAGCAATGCAGTCAACATCACTATACAGAGTATGTTTTCATTACATATATTTTGAGTGGTGTCAGAGGTGTTTCCTTTCTTTACTTTTGATAATAGAATTAAAATGCTGATTTAGTCAGAGGTGTTTTTTTGACAGTAACCATCCACTGTTTCTGTCATGTGTACCTGTTAGCTCTAGAGCTAACTAGCCATAGCTATATTTACAGTTTGAAGGCACGTATGTAATAAAGCTGAAATGTTGGGTCTTTGTTCAGCTGCACTGATTCTGTGAGATTTATTAGTTGGAGAAAAATAAAGGTATATGTGTGATCTCTTCTTATAGTTTTATGTCTCCTTGTTCTAAAGGTCTCCAGCTGGTCTCTGACTGAAACTTCTTATTCTTTGACTGTTTTACAGAAGCAGATATTATCCTGGTGAGCCCTGTGCATCCTGTGACTGAGGGACAGTCTGTTACTCTTGGCTGCAAACTGAAGAGAGGAGAATTACTTTCCAACGTGTTTTTCTATCAAAATGACAAACTTATCCAAAATGATACCAGAAGAGAGCTGAAGATCTCTGCAGTGTCAAAGTCAGACGAAGGTTTCTACAAGTGTAAATACTCAGGAGAAGAATCAGCACAGAGTTGGATGTCAGTTCAGGGTGAGTAGGATTAAAAGAATTGTCTTTGTTGTAAACTGTGTTATATGCAATAAATGTTATAAATATGGTCAAACAGAAATTCAACTTTACACGTTTAGTTTCTGCTGATTAAACATATTGGATTAACTTGTCTTATACTGTACATCAGGACCATTCAATAATGATCCATATAAATACAAATGTAAATGAATGACTAGTCCAATATTGCTTTAAGACTGTGTAAATTCAGTTTAAGAAAAGTGTTATAGAAGTTAATTAAATGTATTAATAGTTATGATTTATTATCTCTTGCAGCAGTGTCCAGGCCTGAAAACTCTTCCTCTCTTGTACCATTAATTGTTAGGTTGGTTTGTGTAGTTGTATTTATTATTCTCCTGATCCTGTTGTATCTCTACAGACGATCCAAAGGTGAGACTTTTTCCTCATGATGTTAAATGTTTTATGATTTAATTATTCAAATACAAAGCTGTATTCTGATGTCATGATGTGGAATAGCAAAAAACAAAACCATGTAACAATAAATATTCTTTTAACAGATTCACACTCTCTCAGGTTGGTACAAAACTCTCCTCTCTCTCATTATGATCATAACAGCAGTACCTTCAATGTAACTTATTAAATTCATTGTATGTGTTAAATGTTTTAGTCCAATCCAGTCTGAGAGCACCAATCAGGACTCTGCCACACATCAGATGGTCAACCTGAATGAAACTCAAGATCACATCTACAATTCTCTTCTCCATGGTCAGTCTTCAAACTAATACTGATTAATTTTGTCATATTTATTAACTTTAACTATAATACCAACAATTATTGCTGTCTACAAAAACAGTAAAGGCTCAAAAATGTAAGATTCCCCGTCTTTGGACTTATTTACACCATCAAAAAATAATAACCATTATGTTAAATAATGAAATTTGAGGATTTTTGTTTAAAACGCCATATTTGATTGGCATCATATAATTAAAATGATAAATTTATTGATTTTAACTTGTTGCTCTCAGGTGATGTTTGTGTCTATGAATCAATCAGAGGATCTGAAGACCCTGAAAACGGTAAAGTATAAACCCTAACATGGAGCAGACTGAAATGTACTGAAGTGTATTGCTGCTACACCAGAAAAATAAAAAAAGATCAGTATCACGTTATAACATGAAAACGTATTACATTATAACGTAATACAGATTTTATTCTTCCCTAGAAATGTCACACTTGCATAATTTAAAGGAAAACAATTTACAAAACAAAACCAACAAATATCCTTTTCACAGCTCCACGCTTCATCATTTTGGTCCAAAACTGTCTTTATTCAGAATGTGTAGAAGGATTTTTAAATGTGGATATTTGTGAATGTGTACAAGAATCTGCAAATTTTAGCAGGCTGCTACCATTAGCTGTTTGGAGTCATGACAGTCCTGATCTACATGCACACCTGCCACAGAATAGATGTCTCTGACTATCTCGTAGTGAATTTAACAGTCACATCTATGAGAAGGACAGACTGTAAATGACTCTGCATACTGATCTGTGCTCTTGGTTTGTTTTAGATGATTATGTCAACTCTGGAGCACAAAGTCAGAATTCACATCTGAGACGGACCAATCGGCAACGGTGATGAAAGGGGAGACTTCTATGTGAGACCTGAGTGAGACAAGTGGGACACTGAAAAATCATTACCTTACTAGTTCAGCGTTAATCTAGAACAGAAGGTCATCGGAGAAATGCTTCAGGGGTAGTAAGGGAGTGTAACTGCAGTACAGTGTGGGCTCTTAGTAAATGATAAGATGAGAATAGTAAAAGCTCTTGTAAATATGTACTGTTTTGTTTACTGTTAATGTTTTTATTCCATATAATACACATGTAGATAGAAGAAACTGTAACTGTTGACTGAAAATAGAACAACGAAACATATGTGTATAAACTCAATAATCATTAGATAGTATTGCATCCATTGTGTGCTATTATATAAATGTTTTCCTTTTCAGCAGCCTAAATAGATCATGTTGTTATTGCCTCAAGTGTCATGAACGTTAGGGACAGTTGTTGGGTACAGTAAATTGAAGTAAAATATTATTGGACATCATGTCATTGCTATAACAATAAGAAAGGACACTGCAGGGAATTGAACCCAGTAAAATCTGTAATAACATATTTATTTATGTGTTAAAATGTTGCTGTGAAGCAGGAAGAGAAACACTCCAGTTCAATGTATACAAAGCAAAATATTGCCAAAGCAAGTGTGAAATTAAAAATAAAAAGAATTAGGATTTTGTCTATTTTCGTTAAAGAAATGCAGCTGCTGTTGCACAAAACTACCACTGAGTGTCGCTGTAGGACCATTGGGGTGCCGCTGTAGCGTTGGAATCTAGAGGACTAAATAAAAAGAGAAAGAGTTAATACGAGAAAAAACTACTGAAATTAAGCAATAAATCTTGATCATGTGTGTTTTGGGATAGAGATCTTTGATAAAAAAAAACAAAACAAACAACAACACCATCTTGAGGTAATTTAGCAGGAAACAGCCCATGTTGAGAAAAACCTTAACATTACAAAAACATTACAACAATGTCGAAAAGACATGACAACACTCCTTACTCACGAGGCACAGAAGTAAGGATTGAGCTGGTTGTTAATTTGTGCAGAGATATTGGGAGGAAAGTCACTTTAATTGTTATTATCACTATGTTGACAAGACTCACTTTTAATTGGACTGTAGGGTGATGTACCATGATACCATATCTAATGATGCTTTCCACCACATGATCTTGGTTCCCACACTGAACAGTCTGAGACTGCAGAGAAAGTGAAGTCTCGGAGCCAGCTTAGTACACAAATTCTCAACATGGATTATACATTTTAGTTTACACTTGTATGCCTTAAGTACTTCCCTCCATGGCCTTGCGCCCACATATGTCTCAGACGCCTGAGATCCTCCCACCTTAGTATGTTGGTAGTGCCCCGCTCGTGGGAAAAAAGGACTTTTCTGGAACAGCCTGCCAGAGGCCGTTACACATTAGACTGAGTCTGTTGATACTTTTAAGATGCATCTAAATACTCACTTTTATTCTCTGGCTTCAGACTGTGTTTAATCTGTTTTATTTGTCATCAGATATCTTTGGGTGTTAAATTTGTACTTAAATTTTGCTCAATTTAATTTTCCTTCTTTTATGCTTTTATTGTATGTACATATATATGAATGCCTTTTTGAGGTCTGTTTGCTTTTTAAAGTGTTATATTAATCAAATAAACTGGAAACTTGGAACTTACTTATGAAAACACACTTTCCTTCAAATATAATTTCTTTAGTTTGATTAACATTAAGAATCAGATAGTCTCTGTTAAACCAGACCATAAAGGTGGTAATCTCCCAATGTTGAATTAAGTGGGCACCAGAATACTTTCCTTCTATAGCCGTATATACCCAGTAGGTCATTGAGTCTGCTGACCATGCTGGCTTCAATGCTGTCGAATTCTCTTTCTTTAGGTTTACCATCTGCAGCCTCTGTAGAGGTTTTTGAAAAGAAACTGAAGATCACATCTTTAAATAGGCCTTTCTCTCACCTTAATTTGTTTTAGTGCTTTTTTCTCTTGTATGTCATCTGTTTGGCTGTGTTTTGCTTTTATATGTTTATGGTCTTTTATGTTTTAATTTAGTTACTATTGCTTTTCTTGCTTCTGCCTCAGCGATTGTATGTTATTGCCGTTGTTGTTTTTTTATGTTTGATTGTTTTTATGGTCTTTTTGTACTCTGCACAGCAGGCTTAATATAATTGTACCATCTGTGAGGTTTAGATTATGTGATTATTTTGCTTTTTGCTTCTGCATTAATTTGCATACAGTGAGAGTATGGCTGAGCTCACAGAACATACTGTGTTTGAACTCAGGCAAGGGAGCCATTGACCTTTACCAGTTGGGACCTGTTTGTTAAGAAATAATAAAACCAAAGAGGCAGGTGTGGTTGGAGAGTATCTGCAAATAAAAAAACCTGAATATGCCCTGCAGGAGTCCTCTGAATACGTTTCTCGCACATCTTGGCCTGGTATATTTTCTTGCTTGCTCCAATCTTGAATGTTTTTCAGTGATTATGTCTTTTCTGAGACTGACATAAGAGCCCCCCAATAATAGAGTAATTTTAAAAATCTGCTAAATACTGCTTTTTAAATAGCCTTCTGCCATTTCTCAGAGGAGGTATTCGTTTATAAAAAGAGAGAGAAAAAAAGAGGAACTCACATTGTTTGGCCACAGTAGCTCTTTAACCTTTATTATTCAGATAAACTTCCCAGCTGATTAAATGGGAAATCCTAAGTGTTTTTAAGTGTAGCCTATATACAGTTGAGTTGTATGCTATTTGGATGTCTCTGGAGTGAGCTGAAGAAACCAAACAAAATAGAGTTCTGATCTGCAGTGACTCAGTATCTACTCTGTACAGCCTAAAGCGTTGTACATCCAACCAGACCTGATATATGAGATCATGGAAAAGTGCTCACAACTAACTAGAAAAGGCACTTTGGTCACATTAATTTGGATTCCTGCATACAATGGCATTATGGGCAATGGAAGAGTGGACCCATACAAGCTGATAAAAAGAAAATATGGATATCATAATTAAACTGTCAAAATCAGAAAGAAAGAGTAGGCTATTGCATGGAAGAAAAGCAATAATGAGTGGCAGTAGCACTGGGATCAGAAAGTAAGAGGGAGACACATACATTCAATACAAGACAGAGAGGGTAAGAGAAACAGAGGAGGAAATAGAAAGGAGGTGGTAATGACCAGACTAAGAATAGGACACAGCAACTTAAATTGGAATCTTCACTTTATTGGGAAACATGCGACTGGACTATGTGAGTATTGTCAGGCACCAGAAACAGTAGTAAATGAAAGTCGTATGCAAGAAATACACTACAGAAAGAAAGGACATGATGGAGATAATAGAAATATATTAAAGTGTGGTGATAGTGAAACAGGCAGGAAGTACTTCATCTTTCTTAAGAGAACTGGACTGATGGAAAGAGTTTGAAAACCAGGACGTGGTAGGAGTTACTTAACCCCAGAAGATGGCAGTAATTCAACTCAAAGGATGCAAGCTGTCATAAAGCAACAAAGGAGAAGAAGACAGACGACGGAACCACGCCGGGACGTAGTGACCCTAAACATGGCTGAGAAGAAACATAAACAAGAGGAGAGGTGTGGAGTTGACCTGAACCCGGATCAGTTCCGCTGTTCAGTATGTCTGGAGCTGCTTTTAGAGCCAGTCACTCTTCACTGCGGTCATAGTTTCTGCCAAAAGTGTATAAAACGCTTCTGGGACGTGAAGAATGTGAAGGGAGAGTACACCTGCCCCGATTGCAGAGAGAGATTCAGTCCCAGGCCTGTGCTGCGGAGGAACAACACACTGGCTGAGGTAAAACGGGAATAACAGTATCTCTCATACTTTATATTACCTTAATAGTCCTGTTTTTGCGTCTAACACTAATGCTTCACTGACACTTGAAATGTACACAAAGTTGTTGGGCATGCATTTCTTGTTTGTGTTGATCCACCTGTTGTGTTTGTGTTCCCAGTCCAAAATAATCTTATTATATCAGATTATTATGTAAGATATTTTTATTAACAGTCTGTAGAGCCCTGCAAACCTCACTTACCTGAGATCATACAACTCTTTTTGATTACATTATTATTTTGATTATCACAAATACTCTGGTCTCTGGTCTCTTAGTTTTATAGACTAACTGTAGTGTCACCCATTTATTTATAATGATTGGTAAAATCATATCATATTGTGGAAAACCACAAGCATACAAAAGTTAAGTAAGAAATGCAAAATGTAATGAAAATGTAAATGCATTACAAGTAAAATGGCTCTGATAAGGCATCAGCAAACAAGTGATATATCTCAAAACCGACATTCATAACATTGACTGTGATCTGATATTTTTGCCATAACTGAAAACATTTTGTTTATCATCAGGTTGTGGAGAAGCTGAAGAGGAGTCAGAGCCAGCAGACTTCTCCCTCTGCTCCTCTGGCTTGTGATGCCCCGACAGATGTTGTCTGTGATTTCTGCGGTGGTACCAAACCCATGAAAGCCACTATGTCTTGCCTGACGTGCTTGGCATCGTACTGTCCAGCCCACCTCGAGCCTCACTACAGTGTTCCTGTGTTGATGAAGCACCAGCTAGTCTCTGCTATGGTCCCGCTGTGTACGAAGATATGTACAGAGCACAGCAAGCTGATGGAGATCTACTGTCAGACAGACAAGCAGCTTGTTTGCTCTCTGTGTACTGTAAAAGACCACGAGGGACACAAAACAGTCCCTGTTTCAACACAGAAGGCTGAGACAGAGGTACAAACAACATATCTGACAACTAACGAGCATCTGATTAAAGCTTTTGAAAATCTAGTCATGGTTTTAAAGTCAAACATATTCACCTCATTCTGTCCAAAGTCCATAATAATATGATGGCTATAGAACTTAATCATTAATAACAAAGCTGGCATATCTAATGGATTACCTAGTAATTGGAATGTTTTATTATTTCTTGTTCAAAGCATGAACTCTTCCAGTCTCATAAAAAAAAAAAAAATCATATATTCTTTCAGAAATGGCTGGTCTCAAGTCAAAAGAAAGTCCAGGAAAGAGTCCAGCAGGGAGAGGAGGAGCAGAGAAAGCTCAGCGAAGAGGAGGAGAATCTCAAGGTGCGAAAAATACACTGCTGAATTTTATATCAGTCAACATCACCTGCCGAGTTAAATGTTTGTATTTAATTTGAAAGTGATTTTTAACATTTCTTCATAATTTTATTAGAAACATACCTGCTTAGCACCATGTTGACTGAAAATAATTTCATGTTAACCTTTGACTATGATGTTTAATTATTGTTTTACTGTTAAAATGGTGTGAAATCAGGTGTACCCTCCTAGTTCTACTGTTCTCAGGTGAGCATTTATTGTCAGCTGCAGTGATAAATATAATACATTCTACCTTCCATAGAGAAGCCAAAGGTCAGGGCCCACTTGAGAGCAGTGCCACTAAAACGGGTGCAATGTCATTGTTTTGTTAAGTTAATGCTACTTTTAAAATGAGAGAGAAAATAAAAAACAAAAACTTGTGCCAACAGAGTTGTGCCGAGGCTTCGGTGAAAGACTGTGACAAGATCTTCGACCAGTTAATCTCCTCCATGCAGAAAAGACGCAGCGAGGTGAAGCAGCTGATCACAGCACAGGAGAAGTCTGCAATCACTCAGGTTAAAGAGCTGCGGCTGCAGCAGGGGGAAGAGATTGCCAAGCTGAGAACAAGAGACGCTCTCCTGGAACGGCTGCTGTACACCGACGACCACATCTATTTGATTCAGGTACCAGACACTCTTCGGCTTTGCATTCAACTTTTTAAAGTTGATGCTTCCACTCAAAAATTGTTTTGCTTATTGTGTTTAATGTTTCTGTAAAGAATTGTTTTTAAGGCATGAATGAATATGCTGTTTCCTGCAGTACTGTTGAGTTACATTACTACCGCTCTTTAACTGTCTTTGAGGTGAAAGGACCGAAAACAGTTCCTTCTCCTGACCAAAAGGGAGAAGTCAACAACAATGCAAAACTGCTGTTAGTTGATAGTTTATATGGGCTATAACTATATTTTAACACATAATACTTTGAATTAAAGTATTTGTGGATTTTAAGTTTACATCATCTGTCTTTAACCAGCATGTTCCCACCTCTCAGACCAAGCTGAGGCTCTGAAACAAAATGGTACATTGAATATGAATACATACAATGAATACATTTTAGTTCTTTAGGGATATTGAGTAACAATTACTCTGAATAAATTGCACAAAACTCACTTTCCTGACTCAAACGATCTGTAGTTGCTTATACCTAAGCCGATTTTTTTAACATATTGTTTTTTTGTCTTTGACATTGCCTCTGACATATATCTCTCCTGATTTACCAGGCTTTCTCCAATTTCTGCGACCCTCCGGAGATTTCAGTTGGAGCTGGTCCTCCACGCTCCTTCAGAGAGGTGACTGACTGTGTGTCTGAGCTGAGAGACAAGCTGGAGGCCATGCTGAAGGACACGTGGCCAAGGATCTCTGCCACAGGTACCTTTCTTAAAAATCAGAGTCAAATATTGGTTTCCCTTGTGTTTAAAGGTGTTTTAATTAATTACTGTTTTGTCTTTTACAGCTTCTTATGTAGACTTCACACTGACACCAGAACCAACAACCAGAGAGGAGTGTTTACAATGTAAGGAAATTCAGTTGAACCTCTTTTTTCATGCAGTTATAATTAATGTCAGACGTTTTAATGTCCAAACTCTTTTTCTACCAGATCGCTGTGCTCTCACACTGGATGTGAACTCAAACTACGCCTATCTCTACCTGGTAGACAAGATGCACAGGATGAAGCCTGGTCCCAGCCCATATGCTGCTCACCCAGACAGGTTTACTAAGTTTGCACAAGTGCTGTGCGAAGAGGGTTTGTCAGAGCGATGTTATTGGGAGGTGGAGTGGTACGGTCGCTCTCTCTCTGCTGCAGTGTCATACAAAGACATCAGCCGAACATCGGATGACTCACGGTTTGGAAGCAACAACAAGTCCTGGAGCTTAGAGTGCACATCAAAGGGCTACTCGTTCCGTCACAATAATGTAGAAACACCAGTGTCAGGACCTTGCTCCTACAAGATTGGAGTATACCTGGATTATAAAGCAGGCATCTTGTGTTTTTATCATGTCTCTGACTCGGTGGTGCTGCTCCACAAAGTTCAGACCACCTTCACACAGCCTCTCTATCCTGGACTCGGGCTTGACTATCAATGGTATGATGCTGGAGTGTATGCACAGCTGGTCAAGTTGTTGTAGTAAAAGTGTGTGCTGCAACATAAAAACACTAGAGGAGTATAGATGGGAGAACTTAAAAGACTTTGGTGCTTAAACATAACAAAATATTTATTTTCTTCTTTTTCCATCTATAATATTTTCCTTCATGTCCCTCCCAGAGCTTCTTTCTAGAGAAATACAGTTTAAAAAAAAAAAAAAATGGTATCTCTGCTTTTGCCGGTCAGATGTTATTGTGAAGGGAAGGTGACAGAGCGTGAAAACTCTGATAAAACCTGCCTTAACATGAATGAATTAGATCTAGCCTGTAGTGAAAAGGCTTTTGACTTTGTTTTTGTTGGTACTTGAGCTTGATACGATCTAAAGGCTCATCAAGAAGTTTTTCATCCAAGAAAAGGCAAAGCAACATGCAAGTCAATGCAAGTGCCCAGTCCTTAAGGGGTTTTTGTTTATGAGGAAATTTTACATGGAAAATGATTCAAACCTAGTACAAGTTAATAGGTTTTGTAGATTCAGTCCAAATAATTTACACTGTTAAGCGCATCAGTTATTTTCTAACTAGGCAGGATATTTTTTCTTTTCCTTTAAAAAAAATAACTTTTCAACCAAAGTGACCTGAATGCTTATTAGGATGACCAACTGCTCTCAAAATGTCTTGATTGATTGTCACAAATTGTACTACCTGACATGGGAAGTTGTGCCTAATAAACTTAACTGCATTGTCTATATGGAAGATTTTATGCATTTCATTTCCATGTGGTGGTTAGCACTGTCACCTTATAGCAACACGATCCTGGTCTGGGTTTGAATCTACCTGCCGGGTGTAGCTCTTTTGGAGTTTCTCAGTTGTGACCAATCTTTTGCCAAGTATGGATGAATGGATATTCCTGCTCTACTGCTGAAAGGAAACACCAAAAATATGACAACAAACGATGACGTTAAAAGAATGTGAAGTTTTTAGAAAAAGTATGAATCAACCAAAGATGTTAAACTGTGTGTGTGTGTGTGTGTGTGTGTGTGTGTGTGTGTGTGTGTGTGTGTGTGTGTGTGTGTGTGTGTGTGTGTGTGTGTGTGTGTGTGTGTGTGTGTGTGTGTGTGTGTGTGTGTGTGTGTGTGTTCATAGCATATTTTATTACTGCCTGTACTTTTGTTCCAGTGCTGCTGTTCGAACAACTTACTTTTGGTTTTGGGATGTTTTTTGTTTCCTTAGTTCCAGTTATGGGAAAGGTTAATGTTACAGTATACAATGGTATTTTCAGTGGTGGAAAGTAACTAAGTACATTTTCTCAAGAACTGCACTTAGTGACAATGGTGACACATCGCACCAGAGACTACATGAAACACTGACTTTACGACACAGCACACCCCTTGATGTTGTCACTATAACGACATGCTACATGACACTCCCCCTGACTCCAACCGTGACCCTAACCATCCCATACAACCAGCTAATCTGGCTGGGTCTGGCATGTAAGTAAAGTAGGTTTGTTGTGTATATACTGCGAATCAGCTAACTTCCAGTTTAACCCAGGGCTAATATGAGGAACAAAATTATTTAATCGTGCGGCTTTTCTGAGGAACAAAATAATTCAATCATGCGGCTTTTCTACACTTCCTAAATGTTGTCTGACCCAACTGATCGAATTTTGATAGTGAAACGAATCATTTTGTGTGGGTTGTGTTGCCCAAAACAGTTAATCCACTGTTGTACACCCGCACAAGTAGCAACAGGCCAAGTAATGCCTTTACTCATAGAACTGGAGTTACATCCAGGTAAGTACTATTTACTCTCACTGCTAGGCATGGGATAAAGAAGTTCTGCATTGCAAGTTTAAGCCAATTTGAATACTTCTTCCTCTGGATATTTTAAACAACAGTAGTTTGGAGAAGGTCCTTCCCTATTTTCACAACATGAAAATGCCTCTGTGCACAGCGAAGTGAGGTTCATTAAAAAAAAAAAAAAGGGTTTTCCCCATATCGTGTGAAAGAACTTGACTGGCCTCAAGCCCATCTGAGAGCCATGGTTTACTGCTCAAAATCAGTTGGTGATAATTAATGGTCCTCTGACTGATTTTAGGCAAATCCATGCAGCCAGGCTCTAAAATCTAATGGAAAGCCTTTACAGAGGAGTGGAGGCTTTTATAGCAGCAGATTCATGTCCATGTTTCAACATACTTTTAGCCTTGCTGGATTTTTACGTGCTTGGGTTTTGAGATATCTGCCCATTTTGTTTGGTACCTACATAAAAACTATCAGAGGTAAGTGGAAAAATCTTTTCATACTTTGGGTGAACTAACTCTTCAGGTCGAAAAGAAGCAGATGGAATTTCTTGCACGACATGTGAGGATGTTGACAGATTGCCAGAGTAGAGGCAAGCCAGGTAATGGGGACACACCTTCCCCTCTCACTATACTACATGTTACAGCAAGCATGACAAATCAATGGAGAGAGAGACAGAGAGAGATAGGAGAGCGAGAGAGAGAGAGAGAGAGTGGGTGGGGGGAAAACGTGGAGTTGAGAAAGACTGAAAAGTAAAGGAAGAAAATAAAACTTTCACATCTTCAGACGTCTTTTCCAGTTGTTGGTGTCTTCTTTTTTCTGTTGGGATTCCGATGACTTGGTGAGTCTCATTTTCCTATCTCTCATTCACGAGTCTGTGTCAGTAGCAACACTGTGTTTACAACTGCACACAAATCACTGCAGTGAACCATAGCTATGCTGCTACTGTTTAATGAGAATTTTACTTTCCTTTTTTAGGATTTCCAGGAGTTCTTTTTTTGCTATCACTTGCTATATACTTTTGCGAATATATGAAGAGTTTTTATGTGGTCTTGTGACATTATTTAGTAATTTAATTTTCAGTCCGAGCTTCTTTTTCTGCTTTGAGGTTCCCTCAACAAGTATGATTTGTTCAAACATGCCTAGCCTGGCATCACCATACCATTTTCGCAAATGCCAGAGCAAATAAAACATGAGCTTGCAGATTTGTCTGGTTCCCAGGCTGCAACATGCCAGTTTGTGAGACTAAATCTGTGTTGTTATGCTCATGTTCTATGAGTTGTGCAGTGTGTACCGTGTGTTGTTTTTTTTTTCTTAGTAGGCAGGTGAGTCATACAACACACAAAAACACACCTTTTGAGTCAGACAGGTTTTCTACTCTGTGATGTGGTCACTTGTTCTACAGGGAGCTTGGTTTGTACAAATGTCAAGAAAAAGCTTGTGGGTTTAAAAGGAAACAAACAAACACTGCCGCCAACAAGAGGAACAGAAAAGAAAATATGACAATGATGCCAACTATATCTGGTTATAGTTGGTATAGCGTCTCATTGCAAAATGTGACACAGTCTCACGCACTGCTGCTGCTGCTGCTGCTGCTGCTGTGATGCCACTGTCAATGTGGTTTGACCGGCTTTCTATAAACATTGCCCATGTGGTCACATTTCTTTGTCTCTCTCCTTCTAAAAACCTGGAAAATGTTTTTCTACAATGTCATCAGCATTACAAATTTGTATAGATCTTCCATTTGTTTATATCTACAAAGTCTTATTATTGGCAATGTGCATGTTTCTATTTTAAAACTTTTTATTGAAAAATATCCAAAAATCACTTGAGTATTACAGTAAACTTAACGTAAGTTTTAATATCCTCTATAGAAATACTTCACCGTGGTATCTTGTTCAATCTAGAAATGTTCTGGAAAATGTTCTGCATAGTTACCATAACTAAATGAATGACATACCTAATTTTGACAAAGTATTGAACGCCACTTCCTAATGCCAAAAAAATAAAACTAATATTATAAACAGGAAAACCTGACCCCTTAAATGTGATATTAATGAAATGCTTAGAGCTTTTTCATTAAAATACAAAATCATGCAAAAAACAGCATTAGTATTCTACAGGAGCTGCACTAAAAGTAGATGGCAGTTTCTCAGGATGCAATCATTCTATCTCTGCTGTGTTTCTACCTGTAATGTCACATGATCTGCACTTGTTTACCTTTACAACCAATTACACACTGATTTAGCCAGTAATAATGCATAATTACAGCACAAACTGCAAAGAATTATCAAAGAAATTTGGCGAGCAGATGTGGGTGTGAATATTTCATAATATGCAGGGGAGTACTGACACTGCATAGTTTGAGTGTCAGCACTCTCAAGGGCGTACTCTTGTACTAATAGTCACGATATGTTGGACAAGTAATAACTTGCCATGTGACTTTTTGAAATTGTGTGTTTCCAGTAAGATGAACGGTTTTATAACTGACTGGCGCACATCTGGATTCTTTGGAACTCAGTTTTGAGCCCATGTGTTCCTATACAGGAGATGAATCTTTTAAAATATGTCTCAAATATATACTTTCATTTATTTAAAAAATGCCAGCTAATTTCCTTAAACAGCTGGTCACTGTACCTTTAAACAAATGTACTCAAATAGGAGTAAAAAGTGCATCTGATGGGGACTAGTTTTCAAGTGGCGTATTGATACACATTTGATGATGTGGTAGTGGGTATTTACAGCGGCATAACAGTATACAGTGATTGTGCTATATGTGTTGAGGATGTTTATGTTTCTCTATTAGTTTTTGGACAACAATGGAGCTCAGAAGCATGACGTACATTAAACATCTTGATAAACAGAGGATGCTTGTTAGTAGGATTCATTTCATGGGATTTATTGACAACAAGAAAAATATGGAATATTGCCCTCATATGTTATACATTTGCACTGGTTTCTTGTAAGTTTTAGAGTAGATCTTAAATGCTGCTGCTAATTTATAAATCCTTTAGGCTCAGGCCAGAATACATTTCTAATGTACATGAAAAATACAAACCCAGTAGGATTTTTGAATACTGAGGAAGCAGTCAGATAAAGTCAGAATAAAGCTGAACGTTATTCTGCACACAGATAAAAAACAAACTTTTGATCATCTTAAATACACCCAAACTTATTACTGAACTGAAACACTACATTACACCTGCTTGTATTACACCTATCAATTGTTGAACATTTCATTGCAAAACCACAGGCATTAATCCACTGTACAGCCTCCACTATTCTGAGAAGGCTTTTGGCATTCAAGATTTTGTAACCTGGCTGAAAGGATTTGCTCTTGTTCTACCTCAGGAGCATTAAGAGGTCAGCCACAAAAATGGAGTTGCGGCTTGATGAGATTGACAACAGAAATCTGTGCAGGCCAGTCAACTGTGGAAAATCTACAGAGATGGCTCTGTGGCATTGAAACAGGAAAAATACTTCTCCAAACCCATGTCACAAAGTTGGAAATGCACCAATGTCTATAATATAATTGTATGCTTTCAAGATTATTGTTAAGATTTCCCTTAATCGAAATAAGACGCTCAAACAAACAACAGCCCCAGACCAAAAGTACATATCTTGGTGTCCACTTCAGGTGCATATTATTTCTTATATTTCTTGTCTATTATTTTATTTTATTTTTAGTTTGTTTTTCTGTGTTTGGATGGTCCAACAAATAAACATTTCTGTCAGGCCTAAAGATTTTTTTAAAAAGTGAATATGAATCTAATACTTAATCACTGCTCAAATACTGACTCCAACATGGTGACTATTGCTCATCACTCGTGTCTGGTCTCGTTTTTCAGGAATTAAGAGTCTCCGTTAAAACCTGTTACACTTGCGCCACACTCCTACGCTTTCCTGCAGAAATACATACTTGTATTGTCAAACCTGAAGTCTGTGCCAGATTAAACATGGAGTAGGATTCAGAGGTGAGGCTTCATTATTAGTCAGAAATCTCTGGAAGTTGTCAGAGTCACTTTGCAGTACAGTAGGTTGATGTCAGGAAGGAGATGCTCTGGAAACACTGTCTCATATTGATTATTATCTTTAAAAAGCACATGTCTGAGGTTTGCAAAAAAACCCAAAAAACAGTAATTGCATTCTCTAATATTGTTATAGTTTCTGAATTTCATTTCCCTTAACAGGTAGAAGTAGTTCACCAATATTCTCTCCCCTTTGCAGGTAACTAAAATGGCCCAGAGACACATTTTTTCTCTCAACTCTACACTGAGTGCAGCAAATGAGACCATTGTGGATAGTCAAGTCGGCACTGCTATGGGTGCCCTCATCTTAGGCCTCGTCTTCCTCTTGGGCTTCCCTGGAAACCTTTTCATCATCTGGAGTATCCTGGCGCGTGCCCGAAAGCAGTCCATCACCACCCTCCTCATCCTCAACCTAGCTATTGCCGATGGCTCCCTGATGGCTCTGACCCCGTTCTTCATCATCTACCTGGTTATGAAGAAGTGGGTGTTTGGGAATGTGATGTGCAAGATCATCTTTTACCTCTGCCTGGTCAATATGTACGCCTCCATCCAGCTCATCATGCTGATGAGCGTCTACAGGCTGGTGGCAGTGCTGTGGCCGCAGCGCGTCAGTGCCATCACGGGCCAGAGGACTGTCTTGCGGATGCTGGCGGTGGTGTGGGTGGTTGTGATGGTCGCCTCTGTTCCTGCAATTATCTTCAGAAGTGTAAGGATGACTGATGGTCGCGGGGTGTGCGATTCATTCCATGATGAAGACAGCCATGTGAGTCAATGATGACCTGAATATATTGTAACTACAAAGCACTCTCCACCAATGCTGCACATCTTCTAACATTGTCATTTGAATAAAATAGAAAAATGTGTAAAAGCATCTATATCTGCAGCTAAACAGACACAGTGATGGGCAATCAGTGTTGATTTTTTTTGTGAATACTCATTCCTGTATAGGAACTTTAGAATATGTACAAGGATAAATTATGCAAAATGTGTGCAAAAGTCAGAATCAATACCATTACATTTACCATGTTACTAAAGCACCACCCATGCGTGAATCAATATAAAATGTTGCAGGCTCACATGTATATACTATACATCTATATATCATCTAAATTCAGTTGACACTGCATTTGTATTTAAGACTCTTTTTGCAACGCTGTGAAACCAGCAATCCAACATTCATACCCACTTCACACAGCAGCTGGACAGCTGTGCAGAGATTAGAAAGTGTGCAGGGTTTGAACTTCTGTTCCCAGCTCTCTTTCTATCTGATCATTTAATTAAATCTGTCATTGTTCCTGCGTCCAACCAGCTGACCAACCCAGTATAATGCAAGAGTGTGTAATACACCTGCTGATCCACTAGAGGACACTGTATCAGTGTCACATTTGATACCAGCAGAGGGTAAAATAGTCACAAAATGTAACCATAGACCTCAGTACAAGGACACAGATTTTTCAGTGCACCTCAATATGCAATAATTGGCAGGATAACAATAATTCGTATGCGCTTTACAAAACTATTACTGGTAGAAAAATAATAAAGTATTCTGGTGTGATAATTCTATGGTTAAGGTGTGGGTAGTTTTAGGCAGACAAATCACTTGGTTACGGCTAGGGAAAGATCATGGTTCAAGTTACTACTTCCTTAAAGACAGGCAATCTTTTTCTTCATGGCATCAGTAAACACAGTAACAATTGTTACAGTTTTATAAAAACACGGGGCTGACCCACTGTTGCAAACAGGAAACAGTCATCAAGTCCACTTTTTGCAATTTAGAATCTAACCATCCACCCAAACTACCATCTGAAAATGTGGAAATTAGTCACTTTATAAACGTCATCTGAATTTTGCCACTTGACAGGCTCTTTTAAAGTCGTGCACACATGTTCTTTTAATGCCAAAGCGAGACAAAATGTGACACTGATAAGGTATTGTCTCGTGGATCGGCGGGTGCATTACATGCTTTGGTGTGATCTGGCTGTTTGAGTTCTTATCCTTATTAATGAAATAATGATAATTTCTCACCTGACTCTGTAATAGTAGGCTTTTCACTTTACCTTAGAGTTTGGCACCTTGGCAGGACAAGACTTCAGATATGTCCAGACAACACATTGTACGAACTACTGTGGTTCATTTATAGCATACCGTGACCTCAAGCATGACTTGGTTTAAGATTTTGATCTGGTTGTCCCAGACTAGTTTTTGAATCAGCTGTAATTTTCAAGAGATAGATTTCAGTTTGACAGGGGTAGTAACACCTAATTAAATGTCCTTTAGCTTTTTTGTTTAAATCAAAATTCAGAATCACTTACCTTACTTTTTGGGGCAGTCATTGTTGAACTTTACCTAGTAGAGATTGTCAAAAAATAAGATTTTGTTTTCCTGCTATACATTCTCATCTTATTTCCCCTGTGCAGGTGGTAATCCAGTATACACTGGAACTCATGGTGGGGTTTTTAATTCCCTATGGGATCATTGTATTTAGTTACATCTGCATCTTACGGAAGATCCGGCAGACCAAGTTCCGCCGTCGCATCCGTAGTGAGAAGCTCATCCTAGCCATCGTGGTGACCTTCTGCATCTTTTGGTTACCCTACCACGTCATCAACATGGTGCAAGTATGTCACACATCCTGTATTTTAGAAACAAGACATATAAAGTTTTAAATATACAGATTTTAAAAGTATTCAGCATGCAAGGAGGTTTAAAGTGTAAAGAGATGTTCCAATGTTATAAATTAAACAATTTGTTTTGTTCTCAGGTTACATGGGCTTTGTGTCCACCTGGTAAACCAAAAGAATTGTAAGTGATCATTTATTTGTTTTCTTACAGCTAGATAAGAAGATTGATACCATTCTTGGGTGTGTTTTAAGTATGGAGTAAGAGCCAGGAGGAAATTAGCATAGCTTAGCATAATGGGAGCAGGGGAAAAATGCTAACCTAACTAGTTAAAAAATACAGCTATCAGCATCTCTGATGCATCTCACAAATTAAATGTATACTGTTTCTAAACCATAAACAAACAGTAATTTAAAAAAACAACAATTGGCAGCACCTTACAATGTATTAATTACTGAGCTTAAGAGGTGATAGTAGTTTTTAACTTAATACAGAGCTCTAGCTTCACACTTACACAGACATGAGAGGCTGTACCTTCTCATCTAGCTCAAGAACTCTGTTGTCATTACATTAAATGAACAAGTCACCATTTTTTGGCTAATAAAATGCTCTCCTAATTTTTTCATCCCCCAGACTGGGTAATATATGGCGCAGGAGCCGTGCCGTCACCTCGTCCCTGGCGTTCATGAGCAGCTCTGCAAACCCGGTGCTCTACTTCTTTGCTGGCAAGTCCTACATTCGGCGAGAAGGGCTGGCGTTCATGGCCCGCTTGTTTGAGGGCACAGGGCTGGAGTCCGCCACCCGGAAGAGTCGACAGAACAGCCAGAACAGTCGTGACAAAGACAAAGACGCGGATGCCGTCATGCTAAAAGACAAAGATCAGGACTCTGTTACCAACTCGAGCTCTAATGTCAAACCTGTGAAGAATGGTAAATAGAGGACGTGGGAGGCAACTGGCTTGATGCTGGCATTGTTTCTCTGGGGCATAAAGGACACAGGCCTTTAAATCTCTCAATCCACTCAATAACTTTGAAAGATGCAGTGGATTAGACCTGTATATATGAGCCCTGCTCTGAACTTCATCCCTCACCAACCTGAAAAAACTCCTTTTCATTCCACATCCATCCCTCAAAGAGAGATGGAGCCTTATGTTTACTGTACATCACTGTAATGTAATTTTTCCTGCGCCATTTTTTTGTTTTGCTTGTAAAAATGTCGAAAGTAAGCCTAGAAAGATCCAGATGAACTGAAACAAGAAATATTGTTACAGGGGACATATCATGCTTTATGTGATTTCTGTTGTTTTTATACTGTTATGATGTTCGATATCTATGTTAAACATGGTCAAAGTTCCAAAACTTGAAGTGAATGTATTATTTATGTAAAAATGCTCCCTGGAATTCAAAAGTTAAGGGCTTCAACTGCTTGAGATGTCACTTCTGCTTCCTCCTTGTGATGATGTTAGATTGTTCCTGCATGCCCACGAATGGTAATATGTTCTGTAGCCTAAGGTTGGTGGTGATAACTCTCTGTGGATTTGTCTCTACAAGCAGCATTCACATTACACACAGTCATGTAGTCATTTCATCCACTGTTAATATGAAAAAACAATGATTCAGTCCAGTTCAGTTCAGTTGCTTTTATTGTCCCCTAAGGGAAACTTGACTTGCAGACAGGTTAATGATTGGCATGGCTTTAAAGAGAAAAGCCTAAACTGAAAAGTTGCAATATATCCTACGAATATGCACAGTGAAAGAAAGAAAAATACGATATGAAGTAATGGATATTTACTGAAAAAAAGTGACACATCACAGGTTTGTTATGTAATACACGTAGTACACCCTGTCCCTCGTAAGTAACTTGTAGACGGTTGTGTGGAAAGAGGAATATTCAGTAAATCTGCCAAAAAAGCCTTCTTCAAAACAGCATGACCACGTAGAAATGATTTAATGCTCAAGTATCGACACGATCCTGGCAGTTTACTGGAATATTCACCACCTCTCTTATTCATCCTCATGACAGTGTCTGGCGCTGTTCATTCCTGTTCTTCATTTAACAGGATGCTGCCACTGCTTTCACAACATTGTCGTAATATCATCTCTTTTCTCTTCCGTAATGATGTACTCAATTTCAATGACAAAAAACAAACGAGACAGTGAGTTGTAATAAGTAGCATTATCAAAACATTAAACATTATAAAACACTACTGGTTTAATTTTCACATTCATAACATCTGTTTTTTGGATGACTGCAGCACAAATGATCCACCACAAAGGGTAACAGATCAGTCAGTGTCAGTATTTTTCTATAAAGCTGGTATTACCCATGCACCAATCTGCAAGAGTAGTATTCAATAGTAGCATGAAACAGTGTTGGGGGCACAAGAGAAGTGTGCTCAAGCTGGCTTCCTGTGGTCACTGGATTTCCCCTCACATGATCCTTCTTACTCAATATTACCCAATGTTGTTCTTAACACTCCACACGCAGTCTTCAATGCAAGGAAGGAAGGTAAGGAGTCAACACTAAATCATCTAAGAGAAATAAGCACACTTTTGGAGTGGATTTGCCTTTGGAGGCTATAAAAAGTCAGGATAAAAAATCAGCAGCTTAAGGTCAGTATGCAAGTTTGATGTATCTAAAAAAGATGATGTATTTTCTATTTCTTGGTTATGTGAAATAAAAGAGAAGAGTTACATTACTGTACAGACTAATTTAAAACAATATTGTGCTCCTTCATAAGATCATTACATTGGTGGATTTTGAAGGACAATTAAGGAAAACATAATTCAGGGAGACTTGGGCTCACAGGTATAAGACAAGCGGGGAAAGCTGCATTTATTTTATTTAAAAATGGGTGAAAGAAAAAATAATTTCGGCACAGCCAGGATTAACAATCATTAATATGTTTTTGAAAAAAACGATTACTAGTGGTGTTCCCCTCCTTTTTGGATTCTAAAAATGTTCTGGGTCTGATGCTTTTCAGTGCACTACTTACTGACTGTATCTTTTTTCTGCACACAAATCTTATTCAATAAAATATATACGTGATTATCACATTGTGAGAAATGTGTGAAGTGATACTGTATCTAGAAATCTATAAGAAAAAAAACATATTTTGTAATGTTTTGGAGCAGTAACATACGTTCTTATCTTACAACAGAACATCCTGTTTCCTGCAAAAGGTGTGAGTCTAGTTTCACAGCTGCAGAAGACACATTCAGATACTTCAGTGGCTTTCATGATGGCATCCAATATCACCACCGCCATCTCCTCCACTGCATTCTCTCTGCCCATCAGCGCCTCAGCTCTGGGTGGCATTGTAATCTTGACCCTGGCGTTTGTGCTGGGCTTCCCTGGGAACCTGTTTGTGGTTTGGTCGGTGTTCTGCAGAGTGAGGAAGCGATCAGTGACTTGTTTGTTGGTGCTGAATCTGTCCCTGGCAGATGCTTTCGTGCTGCTCAGCGCCCCTTTGTTCTTACGTTACTTGGCTGGGGGCAAAGGCTGGGAGTTTGGTTCAGCAGCGTGCAAACTGGTGCATTACCTGTCGAGTGTGAACATGTACGTGTCCATCTACCTCATCTGCCTGATGAGCTTGGACCGCTGCATGGCCGTCACAAAGCCTTTTCTTTCTCAGAGAATGCGAACCAAACGCTCCCTGCTGGTCCTCCTGCTAGTGGTCTGGGTGATGGCGTTCATCTTGTCACTGCCGATGCCCTTCTACCGCAGGTGAGCCTAAAATTTATTTTACAGCTTTGAATCTAATACTTTTTCTACATTTGCAAACTTGATTTTTTAACATTTGTCACTGTGGAGGCTGATATGTGATAGATATCTGATAACCATCAATAGATGTTCAAAAATCAGTTTAGAATCTATTACATTTCTACATTTGCAAACTTAATTTGAAAAACAAAGAATAGGCTGATATTCACACCTAATTCTGCAAGACTCTTCAGTAACTTTTATCACTTCTCATCAGATTAGTTGTGCAGGGAGGGATTAACCACACGGTTTACCTCATGATCAGATAAGGAAGCCTGACTTTTTTTGTCATCTACAGATGCACCTGTAGGTGTTTTTACATCTATTGGTCGTTTGTTTTGATTTGATTCAGTGGATGAGTTGCTACTTTGTTGCATTTTGCCTTTGGGTCAGTTTGGTTTCACACAGGCAACATTTCAAGCAAACCAAAATGTATCAACACAAAGCCACATGGGAGCTGCCACTTCCTTCATTGGTCATAAGTCTGGCAGACAGTTTGTTTTTTCTCCAGGATTGCTTTCCAAATGGACTGGAAGAATTGGCATCTTTGTATAGTTGCGGTCATTGTTTTGGCCATATACCAAGCCACAATACGTGAACAAAATGAAACATCTGAATGCACATCAAGGCAACATCTCGAAAACTATGTGTTGCTTCATGTCACCTGAAGACGTGCTGCTTTCAGTTGGCTGATGACGAGAAGAGAACATATTTCATCACTGCTCTGTGTCAACCCTTGATTCATGATTACAATACAAAGCTCTTTGTTTCTAATCAGATTGAGACCACCACTTCAACAAGGTCTTGGTTGATTTGGTCTGCAGAAAGTGAGATTGCTGCTTTCACACCTGCCAAGACATGAAAATGTAGTAGGGTTTGATTCAATTGAGCTAAACAAAGCTAGTTAGGGACTGTCTTAAAGGTGCATGCAAATGGTACCAAAGGAGCTTTAAAGATTTTACCATTTTTATTTTTCACATTTCAGCTTATCAGTGTTTTCATCTCAACCTCCTTTTACCGAATGCACAACCTACTTCTTTTTCTTAGAAAAACATTGTGCAATATAATCTGATGAGGTATTATGGCCCATTTTTTTCAAAAGTAGTTTCCTCAATATGGCCCAACACATTTCTGCTTTGTGTTTTTTCCGTGAACTTCCTGTTCTGTTTTTACTAATGATTTACATGCACACCCTTAACATTTCTTAAAGAGTTCTTTCATTTAGATTTAGTTTAGACTTTTTTCTTCTTTTGAAGGTGTTTTGAAGGAATACAAATCATGTTTTATTATTTGATCAATACAGGTAGCTGGTTAACATGCTGTTTTATTCTATCGCCCTCTAGACTTGTAGATATATGAAAGAGACATCCACTTTGTGTAAATACAGATACAGCTATGAATGCAACTATTTCAATGATATGAACAGATACTGGTGGTAACTTCACATTACACCCTTAAGGAGTAATTTTCAGTGTTTGCACATACAGTACACTGACTATTCTGAGTTGTGCAGATAAACCAATACCAAATAATTATGATGTCTAAGTGATTGATTTTAAAATGTCCTTTGTAGTTGTAGATCACCAATTCATCTGGATTTTTTATAGTGCTAATGTGTAATAATAATTGTACATAGAAAAATTAAGCTATACATTTTATTTCTTCATAATTTTCACTATCAGGCAGTTTAATAAAGTTTGTCCGGTAGAAAACATACATATGGACGTTTATTCCGAACAGAATTACTACAAAACAACAAACCAAATCCAAACTGTGACTCAATATATAAAAGTTGAGACCATGCATCCAGATTTTTTAAATCCAGATTTGGTCAGTTTTGGCCTCATTATTTTCTCCAGTGAGTTCTTTTTTAACTCTTGAAACTTTAAAAAGTTACTTGTTGCGCCAACAGTTTTGGATAAGTATATATATTGCAGCAAAACATGCCCATGTATGACCGTTGTGCCTTTTTAGATGATTAAAAATGATAGAGCCCACTGAAAGAGCCGGATGTAGATGTGATCTAACACACTGACACATGACTTCCAGGTCAAACCCAGTGTGTCCTGCATTCAGAGTGTGCCACTTTGAACAGAGCAGCACTGAAAGCTCTACTACTCACTTAAATGGAGAGATGCAGGTCATCTCAAGGGCTCAATAACTCTAATTATTGAATTTTGTGCTCCCAAAACTTTTTCTGCTCTCACTAATCTTTTCCTGTACACTCACTGTGTCACCCACTAAATCTGTTTTGTGGTTGCTTAATAGTTTTGTTGCTAATTAACTTCCACAGTTGATGGCAAAACTTTGACAGTGAATGTATTTTAGGGTATGATCAGAAAAAAACTTACATTTTGTTGCAGTCTTGTCTTTACATGTCTCATCATCACATTCACCTTATATTTATCTGCTCCTTCTGTATCTCTTACAGTAATCTGAAGAAGACATTTCACAATAATATTACTCTGAGCTTCTGCATACCGTACCACTGGCGCAGCGTGAACCACAAGGTCTTCCAATACGTGTTTGAGACCATCATGGGTTGCCTGGTGCCCTTCACCCTCATCAACGTCTGTTACATCTCCGTCATCTGCCGTCTGAAAAGCGCCAAGTTCCAACGCAAGAATAAAGGCAGCCGCTTGATCCTGCTGATCATCTGTGCCTTCGCCGTATTCTGGCTGCCCTATCACATTGTCAACATCATAGAGGTGAGTTTCAATCTTTACATTGACCTTCATGGGCGTCAAACTATTACTGTTTTCCTAAGAGACCAAAGAACGGAATATTGCAGTCTTTCTAGAAAAAAAAATTGCATCAGACATTTCAGCAAGATGTTGAAAAACATGCAATGGATTCAAAACATGCACTTTCTATTAAAGATTTCACATCATTTTGATACTGCTTACTTTAACGTGAAGTACACATTTTTGAAATTAATATTTAATGCAGCCATTTAAAAGAAAAGCACATAGATTAATGAACTTTCAATATGAAAGAATGAAATTAAAAATGGATACGATATTGTTTGAAAGAAACTCAACCCTTCCCACATAAATGTTTCACAACGAACATTTTCCTGTGACTCTGTTTACAATTTCTACCTTCTAATGTATAACATCTGCAGGAACTTATATTAGAGTTGAAATTTCTTTTAAAAAAATGGCAAAATACAAAAAACTGCAATCAATTTGTGAGTGAGAACAGTATTTGAGAACTTACTGCTGTACTCCTGTTTCCTCCCTTCCCCTAACTTCCCATCTCCAGGTGGTTGGCCTGTTGACTGGCAGTGTTTCAGTGCTCAATGCTGCGCGTACAGCCCGTCCCAATGTCACAGCGTTCGCCTATTTCAGCAGCGCCGTCAACCCCATCCTCTACGTGTTCGCCGGCAGTTCCCACATTCGTCAAGCTGGCTTAAGCTTCATGGCCAAACTGTTTGAGGCCACCAACTCAGAGAGCAGGAGCACGTCCTTCACCCGCAGCAGCCGTGCAAACTCTTCACCAGATGAGACATCTGTTCTGCACACAATGTCCGTCAAACTGGGGAAGGCTTTGAAAGGCAAAGACAAGGAGAGGAGCAGCAGCACAGCAGAGAAATATCTGGGCGAGTCTGTATTCAAGACTCTAGAAAGTGCTGAGCAGATCGAATAGCTCCAACTCAAACCATTTTACCTGGACTACACTTTACGATAAATTATTTAAACTGTGTTAACTCATAACAATCATGTTATTTTGAGCTTTAACTTCAGTGAGCATTATTGCATTAGTCATTAGAGGGAAAAATATACCTGTTCAGTCATAAAATCACCATAATGTGAATAAAACCTTTATCTTGTTGCTAGTTGAAGAACCAATTTCAGGAAATGTCACTGGACACAAGTGTTTTGAACCATATGTGCTTTCTGTATGCATCCCTTGAAAGTTGTAATCCTTAAGATATCAGTTCTAGTAAGCTATAACTGCAGCAAGCACTTCTTGATCAGCTACTTTGCCAGAAATACAACAGAAGAGAAGCTGGTGTATCTGTTTACAGTACAGTGTGTCCGTGGAAAATAAAGATACTGAATCGCTATTGCTGAAAAAACAGGGTTTGTCTGATGAAAAGAAAAAAAAAAACTAATAATGAATTGAAAATGACTCTTCCTTATATGTACTTGCTCATCAAAGTATTGCTGGCCCAGAAATGGACAAAATTGTTTTTCAAATTTGTTTGAATATTTTATATGATTTCTAGACTTTGTACTTTTTTGTTCTTAGCCTAAAAACTTGTAAAACTGTATGCATTATTATTTTATCTATGTAAATTATCTATCTATTTTAGATATATAACTGTTATGGTTTCAATACCTTGCTTACAACCTGTATTTAAATGCTTTTATTACCAATGTGTTACCAGCTGTTTGTTAACTTAATAAAACTCGTTTTTATAATTTATTTTGGCCAAACAAGTACACAAAGTATACAGGCTTAAAACATTGAAGCATGTTTCTTATGCAACGATCAGCAGCACAGAACATTTCATAATCATCATTTCCTGTCTTTCACATCTACGTGAAGTAGATGTGAAAGTATCATCAAAAATCAGCAGTTCAAGGTCAGTATGCAAGTCTCACTAGATGACTTGATAACAGTTCATGAACTTTGATCAAATTAATCAGGAAGAGTAGAAAAGTAAAATTATAATAAAGCATAGCCAAAGTTCAGTCAGGAAGACCATCATTTTGCATGCTTATGTCTATAGTTTATATACTGTGTTCCTTCCTTTACATTTGTGGAATTTGAAGGAAACTGAAATAAAACGCTTATAGTGAAACTCTGGCTTGCAGGAATAAGAAAAGAGAGAAAAGCTGTATATATTTTATATACAATTTTATTAAAAAAATTATGTTTCCTTTTTTTATTTCAACATGTCAGCACATCCAAGATAACCAATCCTTAACATATCAAAAACAAAACAAAACAAACAAAAAAACATCAACAGTGGTGTTCCCATCCATTCTGGATTCATGAATAACCCCCAAAAAGAAATAAAACAAACGAATGCAAAATGTAGGTTATGAAACTAAATTATCATAAAGATGTTCTGTGGAGCGCCTTGGTAGTAAAGTGGTGAAATGGTTCCTGTCAGCCTCTCTGCCATCTATTGATAAAGGCAAAAAAAATCCCAAAAGTTCTGTGACTGGTGCTTTTAATTACAGATATTTTTTGTATTGCAGCACTGACGCACGTTCACAACTTACAACATCGCTTCCTGTTTCCTGACTGTGTCTCTTGCGAAAGTAAGCATATATTACTTTGTTAGTTTACTCTGTTAGTTGGATTCTTCAGTGGCTTTCATGATGGCGTCTAATATCACCACTACTCCATTCTCTCTGCCCATCAGCGCCTCAGCTCAGGGTGGCATTGCAATCCTGACCCTGGCGTTCGTGCTGGGCTTCCCTGGGAACCTGTTTGTGGTTTGGTCGGTGTTCTGCAGAGTGAAAAAGCGGTCAGTGACTTGTTTGTTGGTGCTAAATCTGGCCCTGGCAGATGCTTTCGTGCTGCTCAGTGCCCCTTTGTTCTTACGTTACTTGGCTGGGGGCAAAGGCTGGGAGTTTGGTTCAGCAGCGTGCAAACTGGTGCATTACCTGTCGAGTGTGAACATGTACGTGTCCATCTACCTCATCTGCCTGATGAGCTTGGACCGCTGCATGGCTGTCACAAAGCCTTTTCTTTCTCAGAGAATGCGAACCAAACGCTCCCTGCTGGTCCTCCTGCTAGTGGTCTGGGTGATGGCGTTCATCTTGTCACTGCCGATGCTCTTCTACCGCAGGTGAGTCTAAAATTTCTTTGACAGCTTTGAATGTAATACTTTTTCTACATTTGCAAACTTGATTTTTTAACATTTGTCACTGTGGAGGTTGAGATGTGATAGATATCTGATAACCATCAATAGATGTTCAAAAATCAGTTTAGAAAATAGTGTTCCTAATGAACTTGAGATCTTGGCTCATTATCATCAGATTTAGACTTTTTGCTCTGTGCCAAAGTAATCCAGGTAGCTGTTTTCTGTTCAGTGTAAGCAGGAACTTCTGTCAGCCAAAGCAGCACAACGTTTCCTCATGCAGATGTGCTAAAATGTAAACTAACCGGTTAAAAACAAAGAATTCTTTAAGGCTGATATTCAGACATAATTGTGCAAGATTCTGCTATTTTTTTTTAGAACTTTCCATCAGGTTAGTTGTGGACAAGATAAAGATTGACAACATTTTTTTTTAACTTTGTAATCAGATATTGGTCTGCACTCTGGGTTTGCCACTTTAAACAGAGCAGCAAAGAAAGCTATATTGCACAACTAAATAGAGAAACATCTTGAGAGCTCAGTTGCACTTAGAAATTGTTTCTGCTTTTACAAAGACACACATTATGTCACCTACTAAATCTGTTTTGTGGTTGTTTGATGGTTTGGTTGCTAATTAACTTCCATACATACAAAGTTGTGACATCAATTGATACGACTGTATATTAGAGTATGATCAGCTGCCATATCTGCTATAGGTTGGAGCTAATAAAGTCATCAAAGCATGAATAACGTTTTGTTACAGTTGTTTCGACATGTGTCAGCGTCACATTCACTATGTTATTGTATGCTTTTTCCTTCTGCATCTCTTACAGTAATCAGAAGAGGACATTTCCAGGCAATATCAACCTGACCCTCTGCGATTCGTACCACTGGGACAGCGTAGGTCACCAAATCTTCCAGTACGTGTTTGAGACCATCATGGCCTGCCTGGTGCCCTTTATCCTCATCAACATCTTTTACTCCTCCGTCATCTGCCGTCTGAAAAGCGCCAAGTTCCAGCAGAGAAGTCAAGGCAGCCGCTTGATCCTGCTGATAATCTTTACCTTTGGCATATTTTGGCTGCCCTATCACATTGTCAACATCATAGAGGTGAGTTTTAATTTTTTAGTTTGACTTTCATGGACGTCAAACTATTACTGATTTCATAAGACACCAAACACAAAAATGTCACAGTTAAGGAAATTTCACCACTGACATTTCAGTATAATATAAAATTATTATACTGATGTGTCTCCATTCTTAAAGACAGATCACGTATCGATACTACCTTATCATGTTCTCATTTCTGGAATTAATATTTAGTGCAGCTATTCAAAAAAGCACACTTTTTTGTCGCTACTGGACATCTCCTCATCTATTATCTGCTGTATTCCTGTTTCCTCTCCTCCAGGTGGTTGGCCTGTTGACTGGCAGTGATTCAGTGCTCAAAGCTGCGCGTACAGCCCGTCCAAATGTCACAGCCTTCGCTTATTTCAGCAGCGCTGTCAACCCCATCCTCTACGTGTTCGCCGGCAGCTCCCACATTCGTCAGGCTGGCGTAAGCTTCATGGCAAAACTGTTTGAAGCCACCAACTCAGACAGCAGGAGCGCGTCTACCTCCACCCGCAGCGGCCGTGATACATCTGTTCTACACACGATGTCAGTCAAACTGGGGAAGGCTTTCAAAGGCAAGGACAAGGAGAGGAGCATCAACATGGCAGGGAAAGAGCTGGACGAGTCTGTATTCAAGACTCTAGAAAGTGCTGAGCAGATCGAATAGGTCCAACTCACACCATTTTACTACGTTTCACAATAAATTATTTGAACTGTGTTAAATCATAATTTTGTGATTTTTAACTTTAATTTCCATGTGCTTTATTATATTATATTATTATTTTATATTTTCATTTGTCGACTGTCGATATTGTTTATATCCTGAACATTTTTCAACACAAAAACACGAGTACTAACTCAACAAAACGATGGCTAAATGTTATGGTCATTGGCACGAGGTCCAAGTACATGCCAAATGATACTTTTTTTTCTTTATCTGGCCTGGCAGCAACAACAGCAAAAAACAGGGTTTGTCTGATGAAAAGAGAAAAAAAAGGATTATGACTTTAAGTGTGTATGTTGCTAAGGAAAATGACTCTTACTGTACTTATATTGACTTGCTCTTGAAAGTATTGTTGGCCCAGAAATGATGTATGCATTATCATTTTATCTATGTAAATGATCACATCTTTTTTAGATGTATGGAACTGTTTTAATGCCTTACTTACAACTTGTATTTAAATGCAATAGCCGTAAAGTCTTGCGGCCAGAAGCTGTTTGTTAACTTAATAAAACTATTTTTCATAATTTATTTTGGATACACAAGTACATGAAATACTGGCTTGACATTTTTTTCTGTTTCATGGTAATTTAAATCATGTTTCTAGCGCAATGTTCAGCACCACAGAACATTTCATTATCAATACTTCACCTCCCTGTCACTACTCTAGAACGTTATCATCAAAAATCAGCAGTTAAACCTCAGTATACAAATCAGATTAGACAACTATGGCGCTTTTCCACTACACAGTTCGCCTCGCCTCGGTACGGTTCCAGGACAGACCTTTTCCATTACAAAAAAGTACCTACTCAACGTGGACGGGGTCGTCATACCACGGCTCCGCGAAACTGCTGTGACTTCGTTTTATATGCGACACAAAACACATAAACAATGGAGGACATGGAGGCAGTGGTGTACTTGCTGCTGTTTGTGGCTTTTTGTCACACATTAAGCAAGAAAATTGAGCCGATTAGCTGTAACTATGGTTGTAACGCTGTTGCTGGTATTTAAAAATGCCGGGTTTGATTCTTGTGTGGGACGGCTCATGACTCTTCCAGTGACAACTACCAATCAGCGGCCAGCAGTGTGTCGACGTCACATTTTAGTACCGGCTTGGCTCGCTTGGAACCTCACCAGAGCAGGTACTAAAAAAGGACCAGGTACCAGGTACTTTCCCTAGTGGAAACGCAAAAAGAACCGAGGCTAGTCGAGGCGAGTCGTGCTGGAACTGTGTAGTGTAAAAGCGCCACTAGTGGGCACGTGGCAAGACATTTTAAGAAAAAGAGATTAGGAAAAGTGAAAAGATTAGAATGTATGTATATTATTACATCTGTTTTTGATGTATGGAATTTGTAATTGTTTTAATACCTACCTTACAACATTGAAATTATTTTATAAACTCTGTCTCACTCTTTAACTGGTGTATTGAAATTGTGAAATGTGTCTTTAAGACATACTGTGTTGCTTAGATATGAGACAAGTGACATCATGGGACAGCGCCTTGTGTTCTTGGAGTGACGCACATGCTGTAAATGCACATTATTATGGTCCTGTTCTTCTTTTTGAAGACCACACTTTGGTTTCATGTGTTCTCTATTTTGTTCATGTATGATAGTAAATTTGCAACCATGCTTTGTAAGGTTGATGTGGATATTAGTAATAAATTGCAAACACTGGAAATCCCATTACGAGCAAGTCACACTGGCTATAAAATCTTGTAGTCATGGACTTCACAAACATCTAAATGATGTCACTTCTGCAATTTTCAGCAGCACAGAACATTTCATAATCAACATTTCAACATGGCGTCCTTTCATTCACTGTTTTGTACATCACTCTGTGCTCTATTTCATAACGCCTGATTAACATGGCCAAGTTGCATGATTTCATGTGGTTAATTCTCTGTTGAGGTTAAAATCTGACATCAGATATTCTGAGAAGAAGGGAGCAATGTCATGGGAAACATGAGTTACACATCTTTCAGTACATGGACATAAAGAAATCTTGACGGAAACCTGGGGACACAACTGTACAGAATGATGACAAAGTGCAGCTGAGATTTCCCCATCAATCAGTGTAAACTCCCAAGTAACTACAGCAGCTGAGAGGTCTGATGCGGTGAGAGCCGCAGATGTTTAGTAAGAATGTTAAAAACCATTAATCATCTATTCAAGTTTAACACACACTATCCGTAGTCTCATGTAGTATCTACAGGCTTATAGATGAAGTTTGACCATATTCCCAGTTCCTAGGCCACTTAATCTTCCAAGTATCTTCGTTTTGACTTGGCATGGAAGGCCATTAACACAGGCACACAAAGCAGTTCAGTAAGAAACATATATTTTTAATGTACTTTTTAAAATAAAGATGATCTGATAATAATTAATTATTCTCAAAATACATTTTTGACAGCAAGTGATTGCACAATAACTGATGCAGTCTATTATACAGCAAGTTCAGCCTACAGCTGCAATGCACAGGCCAGACACTAGCTGTTTGGTGCAGGAACAGCATTTCTGGTGAAGATCAGAGTCTACTCAAGGGAGATTCAAAGTAAAACCTTTTGTTACTTCAAATACCTGTGGGAGATGTCAGGGCGTCAAACTATCAACTGTGATGAAATCAACATGTACATGCAAGAGCTGAAGTCAGAATTATGTGCCAGATTTCCAGGACTTCCAGCAACACAGCCCAATGATTGATTGATTTATTTCTTATAAGCCCAGTACAATTGAAGGAGAACAGCATGTCCCTGTTTCAGTACATGGGGATTAAGGAATTTAATATGCACAGATAGAAGTCAACACATCCTCACTGTGGGCATCTGAATTCACACAGCTGCGTAAAACAGTGGAAACTGCCGACATTAATCAAGGGCCTTCATTTTAGCCTGTTGGAATAGCTTGCCAAAGAAGTTTGACTGTCTGAAAAAACGGGGCCTTTGCATTGATTTCAGCACATATAGGTGCAAATAGATATTCCCATATATAAAGTCAATTTTGAGTTCCACATACAGCTGAATCCCTGCAGCTCATTCAGAGACGTGTGTCCAAGTGAAAGACTCTGAACACAACCCAGAGATCATGCAGCTCAGCAAAGAACGGCAGGGACAAGTGTCACACTGAATTGGTAAGATTGTATTAATTGATTTTTTTGGTTTAAGGTTTAAGTAAGGTCATTTTTACTCACATTAAAAAAGAAACAAAAACAGAATGAAATGTGCTTAAATGTAAAGCTGGGGTTTGTACAACAGGAACATGTCCTTCAGTCCCAGAAAGAGAGCACTCAGTCATTAAATAAAATATTGAAATTTGTAGGCACCTGGGTCAAAAAGCTTCCATGTAGTTCACTGACTGTAGAGTATTGTCCAAGAGAGCATGCAAACAGAAAAAGACACGATAAGCAACCAGAAGAGAAAGCCTTTAATGAAGAGAAGGGGTGAGAATAAATTCAAATAAGTAGAACCAGATACGAATAAGTATGAACAATTCTTTTAATTATTCTTATCTGGTTTCTGCACTGCTGTAGCGTGCAAATTTCCCCTGGTGCGGATCAATAAAGTCTTATTTTTTTCGTACTGTATTATCTCGATAAACGACTATGCAGCACATATTCATTTTGTATTAGATGTCTATCACTGCATACAGGAAGTGGTTTGTGAAGGCTGTGCATTGAATAAATAGGACAAAACTGTTGGGCGAAGCAAGACTTGCATCATTGTGGGTTTTGTGACCTCGTTTACCACCGATCTGGATTTTAAGTAGTTGAGTCAAATAATGAGAAATGATTTCCTTGTGAATTCTTGAGGTTTTGCTCAAACTGTCAGTTGACTTTCAACAAGTTGTTCAAAATATACAACAATTTCTTTCTGAGCTTCTCCCTGTACAAGACATAATACACTCAATCAGAAAACATAACTAACGTAATAAATAAAGCTAAAAATTGAAGCAGGAGAGGAATAATTTTTTTAAATTATGTTTTCTAGTACTATTTTGAAGGTTGAAGAATTAGCCAGAATACCCCTAATGACATCACAAGGAGATCACCAGATTTAAGAACACCCTCAGAAGACGTTATGCTGGGTAGGGTTAGGTTTAGTGATAGCGGTTAGTGAGTGATACTTCCCATGATGTGTAAAGTCAGTGGAGTTTCCCTTTCAGAGCTGTCTGCCACAGTGAGAATGAGATTTTCTTTGTTGTAGCTGACATTAGAGGCATTATATACAATTTTAAAGAGCGAGGTGAGAAAAACATGTTAACAAAGCTCACTGGGACATAAACCCCTAGGTCAACAGGACACTCAAGAGTGAGATTTATCATTAATTGTTTTGGACTTAACAAAGATGAATGATGAAGGGAGACAAAATATTCAAAATTCTTTGAATCTATTCTCCACAGAGAACCTGATTATTTTAATAAGAAGGGTCCTCTACTCCACATAGAGCTCAAAGCTGTAATAACGATGTTTTAGATTTTAGATTTCCAACTTTCCAGCAGTAGTTATTTTTGACTATACGACCTTAAGCAATAAACTGTCCACACACACTAGAGATGTATGTATATTAGTCACCTAGAGAACCACAAAATTATTTTCTTTAATACCACATGTATTATACCTCCACTCACAAGTACTGGCAATACTTATTTTCCATTTTTTGCCATTTAAGCGCCATGCATCATCATTATAGATGTGTATTTTCATGCACAAATGTGTTAAAAAATATTATACTATGACACTAGTTAGCTTTAGACATTGTGCAAGAAAAATACGTTTCTAATACGATTGGACAAGATCATATTTTTTAGTTGTGATCATGATTTTAGCAAATAATGCAACATTTTGGCAATTTGAACACCTCAATAAAATGAACTTTTCCTTGTCATTGGTTAAGGAAAGGACAAAGGACTGCATCTGAGTGTTTGAAGTTTCACTGTAGTATTATCACACCTTCCAAAAAAAAAAGAAAAAAAATGCCTTCAAATATTTGTCCATCTTTGAAAGTGTATTTTAGAGTCCTTTCCGGGAAATTACATTCATCGTGTTCAACTAAAATGGTATTCAAAGACGAGACCCAGTAATGTTATGTGGCACAGTTAATTTGCTTTAGACTTTAATCAGTTAGGTGAAGATGTGGCAGGGAACAAGCCGCTAGATCTGTATATGGATGTGGCATAGCTCCAAGCTTTTCCCAGCACTTCTCCTTAGGGTCATAGCGATGCACCCACTTGGTATCCCTTGCTGTGTCTACTGAAGACCCTCCTACAACATACAACTGTCCATCAAGTACAGTTGCCCCTGGTGACAGATGAGGCCGAGGCAGGGCGGGGATGGAGGACCAGGAGTCGTGTTTGGGATCATACAGTTCACAGTGGAGTTGGTCTCCAAAGCCCATCCAGAGGGGCTGCAGCCCTCCAGCTACCAGCAACCCCTTCCCCAAGGCTAACATGACATGACCTGCACGTCCTGCACCCGCAGTCATGGGCGCTCTAGGAGAACAGCCATGGGAAGGGTGGTAGTGCCACATAGAGGGGAGGCAGCCCTGATGGGGGTCGCAGCCCCCTGAAATGTAGATCTGCCCATCCAGTACAGCTGCAGCGTGGCCACAAACAGGTGTGTCCAGAGAGGGAGCCCGCCTACAGGGGAGAGGAAAGTTACCAGTTGGGTCAGAAAAAAGTGAAAAATTACACCTTAGTGTTAAGTTTGTATTACCTTCAAAACATCTTATGACTTACGTTACCCTCTAAATTCTCTTTAAGTGACTGTAAAGTGAGGTAGAACTTTTTTCATGGTTTTAAACCCATGTTTTTTATGTCAAATGGAAAATTCTTGCCCATTTTCTCATCATGCTTCCATGGAATTCAGCTTCAATTATTTAGCCTGACGTTAAAATCAAGTAACTTGTGTCTGACCATTTTGTTGTGAAAGTAACACTATACCTCCAAGTATTTTCCTCAGGACTGTAGTACTCCACGGCATCCAGATATTGCCTGTCGTCACGGTTGCCACCCAGCGCAAACACCTTTCCTTCCAGACACACAGCGGAAAAATAGTCCCTTTGACACAGCATGTCAGGCAGGCGTTCCCATTTACTCTGGGTAAGATCAAACCTAAAGAAAGGGATGTATTATTATTTATTTGTTTTTGATTAGTTTATGTTGGATAACTCCTAATACTACTAATAATAATACCTAAAACTTTATCACAACATTGTATAGCATGTTTTACACAGAGGTGCCTTTGTTGTTGGCTAAACAAGCTGCCTTGTTATACTTATAGACCAGTTATACTTTTATAAATTTAGAACAAATTACGTATTAGTTAATATATAATTGATGGGTAAGAATATCAAATATCAGGAAAAAAAGGCATGTTTAAAATGTCAACTTTCATTGTACCTTTCCCAGTCTGTTTTAGTGTAACTGTGGATAGGGAGGCAGTTGGAGGCAGTTATATGATTTATCTATGTATTTGTTATGGAGTCCAACAGTGCCCCCAAATGTCAAATATTTCAACTGTCAACTGTTCTTTCAAAACATCAACAGACCTGCGAGGCTATTTTTGGATATACACCATGAAGAGACTGCGGTTTCAGTACTAATGCTGTCGCACATGCGGGCATAGTTAGCTACTGACTCAAAACACCTGGGGAACACCAAAATAGCAACACTGGGAGGTGTCACATTGAGACAACCCGAAAGGCTGAATAGGTCTTTTTCATGTGAGACATGACACAGCAGGAAAAGCATTGCCTGCATTGAACCCGAAATAACAGATATTTTTGACCAATAGGGGGCAGCAGAAACGAGTCAACAGCAGACTGTTGCTTATTTACACATAGAGCAGTTATAAAGCAATATCAACATTTATTGGGAATTGTGTTTTTGTCCACCTGTTGAGTGTAAGTTTAATATTCACTGTCTCCCAGATATGTTTTGGCTCTCTACTGACCCCCAAGGTAAATATCTGGCTATGTCTGTTTGCTGTTTGTTGCTGAAAATGGTACCTTGAGCTCTGGTTAATTGTGATGGATTTTTATTCTTTTTCTTTTAAGTTGTGTATATCAAATCACTGATCAGTTAGTATATTAATAAACATAAAGTCATCAAATAGAATTGTATTGTCCTATTATGGTCTCAATGCTGTTCTAGAGAATTTTCTGACCCAATAAAAACACATTCCTGCAAGAAATGTGACATACAATAAACATTTGCACAGAATATCAACCACTAGCATAGGTAAATTCCTGGCTTTTATGAATTGCTCCCAACCCTACCTTAAAGCAGATTTGAGGATGTCCAGTGCTCCATAGTACTTGCGTCCTCCCAGGACATACAGTTTGTTCTTGAGGAGGCACACTGAGTGTCTGAATCGAGCCGGTTCAGGGAGTTTGGCCAATGGCTTCCACTCTATGCTTCTAATTAGACCGGGTCCCCGGTGGAGCCGGTGAGCGTACCACAATGTCTGGTTGGGAACCCTCCTCATGAATTCCTCATCAACAGTGTCGCCACCGACCAGAACCAGAACCTTTAACAGGGCAGAAGCAGGGACAGGTTGTATTTACTCTACTGTATATATTTCTATTTCCAATTTGACTGTATTTTAATGTTTTTTATCACCCTAGAAAATACAATAATACAATGAAACTGGAAAATTTAAAATTTTAAGGTTATGATTATTAGTACATGGTTTGGAGCGCGAGGTCGGCAAAGAGGCCCTCTGTAATCCCCCTTTAGGAGGCTTCGAATAACGTCTACTGCTTCTTTGGCCCCAGGGCTTCTGCAGAGGAGGCGAGAGCTCAGTGCCTTCTGGAGCTCAGAGTTGCTGAGAAGAGGAAGGCGAACACGGAGGAGTAAGCCTGGAAGAACTGGTAGTCTTTCTTTTGGGTTGTCCTCTACCCAGCTCATTACTGCATTGAACACCACAATCTAAGAATGAAGGGAAGAAGGAGAAGAACAGAAATTTGTGTTAATTTACAAAGGTTCACAGAGCAGAATTGTCATCTTCTTTGTTGAAATTTAAGGTTTCAAAATTGGCAGGATAAGACATGGTACTGGTCAAACCTGGTCATCAATTGACAATCTTGTTGATTTATTTTTGCAAAAATAAGTTCAAAATCCCTTTTCTGTTACATCTACAAGTTTATGACAATTTAATTTCCAAGGCCCTGACTAAAGTGATTAATGCCACAAAAAGTCTGTAATATGTTAAAAAATAAAATAATAATAATAATAATAATAATAATAATAATAATAATAATAATAATAATAATAATAATAATAATAATAATCTTTCAACATTTCAACATTATTTTGTCTGAAAACCTTCAGTATGCAATGATATGAATTGGAAAAAGGAGGCAGGCAAATTCCATCGGAGAAGCTGTACTGGTCATAAGTACAGCTCACTGTACAAACTCACTATGTGACTAAGTACATACTCACTATGTGACTTGCCATTGAAAGTTGGTTAATTGTTTTTTTCTTTTGTAAATATGCAAAACTACGGAAAATATATGCATAAATTGCGGCCTATAAGACCACATACTTGTGACATGATGGGCTTATTTAATATGTTTTCTTTTCCTTAAAACATTGAGTCTTTATGGTTATGAGGTCCTGTTTTTTGCCCATCATCAGTAAAATAAAAACAATCAATAAACAGTATTTACCTCACTCTCTACACACAGTGAGTCCTTCTCAAGCAGCCGGTCCAGAAGGGGACTTGGGACATCCTTGAATTTCTCCCCAGCAGAGATGCACTGAAAGTGGGCTAGGATGTACTCCTCTGCAGCCTGGCCCAACTGGACCAGCCCATAGGTCTCAGCCAGGACCAGCACGTCCAAACAAGTGCTTTCATCCATTCTGCTCCGCAGGAAGTCGAGGCACAGAGAGAGTGCCCCCTGCAGCTGGAACTGCAGCAGTGCATCTGTGAGGTCCCAAATCTGCCTCCAGCCAAGTCTGAGCTGACCTGTGTAGATGAAGCTCAGTATGGATTCGATGACCCAGGATGCCACACCCCGCAGGCAAACAACATCCTCACTGGATTCTCGTAGCCCTCCACAGAGCAGTGCCCGAAAATAGTCCCCACCTGCTGCTAGCACCACACGGTGTGCTGAGAAAAATGGAGGGAGAATAAAGGAGGGATATACAAGAAAATTTGAGAAAAGTAGAGGTACAAGCAAGCGGATACAAGACTTCCTCACCAAACCTCCTCAAGAATGAATGATGATCTAAAATGTCTACACCACAGATTATGACAGCCCTCTGAAAAATGCATTTACAATTTAATCATCAGCATATCTCAATCTGCAGATGCAATAACACCTTTCTGTGATCTACTTCTGACACAGTCTCTTCCCTGCTTACGCCATACTGCTGCATAATTGGATGTTTTCTGCACTTGCATCTGCATACCATGAGTCAGCATGTGTCATAGGGTAAGAATAGTACATTCAGCCTGTCTTTAAAAAAATGTAGTATAACTTTGACTAAAGGAGTGACTCTCTGTTCATAACTTGCTGTTACTTTCACCTCCTACCTGCATGACTAACGGCTGACAGCAACACCTTTTTGACCTCTTCGGAGAAATGGTTACGTGGAAATGTACAGAGTCTCTAACTTAGGTGGAAGTACATGAGAGGTTTAGGTGGTGTTGTTACATCAAATTTTTTATTTTTTTATTTTTAATTTGATGCTAGCTTGTCCAATAACTCAACATGGAGTGCATTCAGCAACATGGGTTAGTGATGAACATCTGAAGGAGACGTTTGTCTTTAAGTAGACAGATTTTTGTTGTTGTGAGATTATAGACTTTATGATTTACTGAAGCATTACTTTGGAGAGGGGTCCTAGACAGGGTTTATGCTTTTCACACTCATTTTTTGCTCTTCAGTTCAGTTGATATTCAGAAGTCAGTTGATATTCAGAAGTTACAGGTGTCAGTACAGGTAAACTTAATGCAACTTAATGACCATTGTTTGAGGTATTATTTTGGAAAAATTAAAATAGGATAAATGGCTGTAGGAAAAACAAAAAACAAAACACTGGACCAACAAATAATGTTCTCATTGCCTCCCAAAATGACCCTCCCAAAAGGACGTAGGTTGTGACATCATACACTGTTGCCTTACCTGGGTATTTCTCTCCACTCTCTGCTTGTATAGTGACATCACATCCTACTCCTCTTTCCCACAAGTCCCTGATGACAGCCAGACTATTCTCTATTTCTGTGGCTGCAGAGGTCACAACCTTTGACATCCATTTCCACCTCAGGCGCTCCATCTCTAGGCATTTGCAAGCATTCAACACTTCCTCCATTATCTCGCCTTTACCCAAGTCCATGGCCACATCTCCGCAGTATGCAAAGTCCAGAACAGCCCTTAACCCTACTGGGGTCAAACAATGGGCTTTTTCGTCCACTTCAAACACAGGTTTTTGTTTTAAGCGAAAAAATGCCTCTGGGTTATGACTGGCAGATGCCAGCACAAGTCTGTGAGCTTGGAAGGAGTTGGTTTGGAAAGGAAAAGTGCAATCTATGAGCAGTCCTTCCTTCCAAAGGCTCTGTAGGCAAGCGAAGAGAGACTCGGAGTGTGAGGGGAGTGTGTAAGAGAGGAGATCTGGGTCCTCCTTTTGGAGAGAGAAGTGGCGATGATGCCTCAGTTCTGTGTCTTTATCACATTTTTGGTTTAGGAAGAGAGCCCCTGGTCTTCCTTTTCCACCAGGACCTGAATCTTTTCTTTTTCCAAACCTTCCTTCTTCACTTCTACCCCCTCTGTCTACCCCTCTTTCTCTCCTAATTCCTGAAACTCCTTCTCTTTCCTGTTGTTTGTCTCCAGTCTTTGTTGCTTTGCCTACTGTCTCAGGGCTCTGAATCCTCCTGTTGTGGACAGAAACACCTCTCCCCTGGCCCACCTGCTTGTCCTGATGCGGATGTCCAGACATTTCCTGTCAAGGTGCATTGTACCAAGAACCGAGGAACAGAGTAGGAGCGATGAGTAAGATAAGGAAAGCACAGGGACAGTAGGGAGGAACAATGTGAATACTATGTTTTTGGAAATGTCACACACTGTAGTCATTGCACGTATTTACTTTCAGACACACATTGATTTCCCTCGTGACCATTGTGTATCTTATGTTTTCTAAACTTGACCTCACCCACAAAATGTACTGAAAACAATGTCATGAGCGACACTCCCAAATTCACAGAATTACAAACATGTCAGTCACTGTTTAGCAATGCTGAGAGAGTTGACTGTGTCAATACCTAAATATCGCTCTCATGTGCAATCCTGTTTGTGTGCATCACCCTGTACTCCACAGAGGTCAATATATATAATAAAAGCTATTACTAATTTTTAAAATAGGAATCCCTGAAGCACCCACTATATCATCAGCAGCAGAACACAACCTTTTAAGCTAGCTATTGTAAGAGGAGTCTTCACTTTATTATAAATGGTTAATATCTCATTTTAGAACAAGACACTGCTTTGACACCTACCTTGTCGTTTGCTCTATCAGTGTGGGTGTAACAAGCGACTTTGACCAGGACACAATGGCATTGTGAGTATGTGGGGTGCAGGAGGCAATGGAGCAGGTTTAATTATAGCTGGGTGCTGGCACTATTAGGAATACACTGTAAGAAGTATCAGGCAGTATGGAAACTAAAAAGTCTGTTTTCATAAACCAAGAGGGATCATTCGTAACTGTTGGATTTTTTCAAAGCAAATTTAAAATTAAAGAGATTACATGTTGTTATTAAAGGTGTGTTCAGCTTGAATTTAAGGTATTCTGTTTTCAAAAAGTACTTAAGCAAGTTAAATTTCACCCACCAGACTGGCCGATGCTTTTCTTATTTATGGACATAATTTTTTATAATTTAAAGGCATAAAAATAGATTACATCCTTCATTCAAATTCATATTTTTTTATAGTGTGTGAGTGTAAACATCAACAATGACACAAGCTTTCTAGACACAGTACAAGCATATTTAGCTATATGTGGTAACATACTGTACAATATTTTCTGTCATGTATTTAAAGGTGTAAAAGGTGTGTGTGTCTGTGTAAATGAGTGTACAAATATGAATATGAGAAGCCAAATTTTACTTCTATTGTGCCCTCACTATCTGTTGGGTACATTCCATCGTGTTTAAAAAAACATAATTATTAGCTAATTTTTGAATAGACATTGATTGACATTGTTCCATCTCTTTGGAGTTGGCAAAGGTAAGAAATAAAACACAGTAGAAGAGTGGGCCTTACACTATTTTTTGTGTTCTTTTGAAGGCACAATAATATTTTACAAGGAATTTTGTAATGCCAGAATAAATAATATATCCTTGCATAAATAATGAGTAAAGACCCAAAAACATTTCAGAAATGGTTATCTTCATATGACATTTACTACAAGAGTTGAAGACTTAAAGAGGGAAATATTTTGTTGGAAAGGTTTTGTCTTGGAAACATTTTTTGTGTTAAATTTTAATACTGAGGAATTTTGCCGCCTTCTGAGAATCATAGAAAAAAATCAAGGGCAGTGTATGTAGTACTTGCAGGTTACAGTTATATACTGTACGTGTTTATAGTTAAAATACCTGCTTGTTCTTCTGTTTACTCCAAACTCTGCTGAAACATATCACATCCTGTGCTGTGTGATTTTTTTTTTATTCTACAGAGAAACACAGCTACCAGAAATCAGATGAACAGAATATAAAAGTCATCTGGTATAAGTTGGAGAAAATATTGACAAAATATAGTTATGGTTTACGATTTCATATTTGTAATAGATATGAAAATGATGATCATATAAAGATGGTTTCAGTTAGTACCAATGCAAAGATGTTTCAAGGTTTGTTTCGAGAACAAAAGATATCATCATGATTGAATGATCTTCTTTATTTCAACATTATTATCAGTACTATTTGCAGAATTTCTGGAAGAACTACAATGGCAAATTATGTGTCATTTTTTCTCAGTGTAGATAAGGTGTGTGTGTGTGTGTGTGTGTGTGTGTGTGTGTGTGTGTGTGTGTGTGTGTGTGTGTGTGTGTGTGTGTGTGTGTGTGTGTGTGTGTGTGTGTGTGTGTGTGTGTGCATGTATGTGTGTGAATGAGGGGGAGGTGGGAATGGATATGAGAAAAATGGGAGGGGATTTCACCTACCTCATTGAAGGTATAAATTACAACAAGAGTCACACTGTGAAATGAAAGAAGAGACATTTTTCATCTGTTGATAATTATTCATCTGGAAAGCAATTGTGTAAGTACTTAAGACTTTTTCTGCTTTAAAATACCTAGATATTAAAATTAAAACATTTTATATGTAGGAATAATTAGAATGTTTATTATGTGATTAATGGTTGATTAATTTGAGGTTTTTGAAGTTTATCACTGTTAAAACTTATAACTAACAGTGCTTATCATTTATCAGTGTTGAATCAGTAAGTCAAATGAGACATTTACAGTATATTTAAAGCTGTACTGATCTTTTCTTTTTAAATTATCAATCAATCAAATTACTATGTGTGATGTGAGAAGGGTTGTTGGTACAAACCCACAGACAATTATCACCTGACTTTGCAGCTGGAGCGTTTTAGACTCCATTAACTATCTGTTTTGCTTTTCCAACTCACATGTTTGGTTCAGTCTAACTGCTCTCATCAGCCTTGTTTCTAGCCTTGGCAGGCAGCTTTTTCCAGGTGAAAAAAAAGACCTCTGATAAACTTACTCTAACATACCCGCACAACACTTTATTCAGGAGTTGGTGGACAGCAAAATACAAAAATAATTCAGCATTACGTATACGGTTTGGGTAGAACTAAAGAAATTTGACCAAAACATTTCACTTGTGTTATGTCAAGGGACTGAGGGTCACTTCTGAGTCCAGTGACCAGCCAGGTCAGGGCTTAATTGAAACCACTTTGGTGTCCAAGAGAGTCTACTGAGTAGCAGCTGTAGCCTTATCAGTTGATGAATAAATCATCACTATCTCTTAAATTAATTGATTATTTCTAGGAACTACTGACAATCATTTACATATCAGATTTACATATCAGATAAGATTACTATTATTGTCTGAGAGAAAAAACATTGTTAATGTAAGCAAACCCTAATTTTTCCACATTGTTATACAGGAATCAATAAAACTTGCCATGGGGCAGCTTTCATCCAAGCGTACTGATTTGGCCCCTGGTGTCCACTTCTCCAACAATGAGGAAGGACCTACCAGGTATACTTCACACCATCTTGATGGCAGCAGCCCACAACAAGATGGTAACCTCCAAATTCCTCCAACCATTGTTGTCTCGGACATGGATTCAAGGTTTGCATTGTCTATTTTCCCTTTCTTAAACAGATTTTTACAGACTTTAATCTTCCAAATATGGTCTACTTTCCCAATTTAAAAATCTTTAGGAATCAATCAAACCTTTAGGTTATTTTACAGTCCCCCTTAAAGGTGCAATATGTAAGAATTATGTAAGGATTTTAGCAGACAATGTTAAAAACTAAAATAATCAACAAAATCTGAAGAAATAATAAAATTAGACCTTCCCCAACTTTCTCATTGGCCTATAACAGCCTGTGGACTGATAAAGGACTTGGGATGGTTTTGCCAGGAAAGCATGTGAACTATATTGTGGTTTTCGCTCGTTATTGTTAGTTCCACTGCCCATTCACACTGATGAAATGCAATGCGAGCTTGAGCAGCAGGATGCTGCCTGCAACTCACTTAATGGCCACCAGTGTCATTAATGAGGAATTTCTGATACTTACGTGTTGCACCTTTAACCCTGACAGAAATGCCATGTTGAATTTGATGAGGCAGCACTGTAGATCAAGAGAAAAGTTGTTTTCTGTCACGACAAGTTGGTAGATTTTTACGCATTATTTGTGCTTATTTTGTTCTTTTTATTTTAAATAACCCTTGTGCTTGGGCTTCCTTTCTAACAGTGCATCAGAGTGTCAGGGCTCACGGATGGAACTGCGGAGATCTTCCTTCTACAGCACGTTAGACCTTGTGCCACAGCTGGAGCACTATGATAGTAAACTGCCTGACAGGCTGGCGAAAAGCCGACCTTCTCTGGTGGCCCTCCGTAGGGCATTTGACGTAAGTTTCTCATGTATGGGATCCACATCTCAAAGGGTAAATGCTGGGTTGGAGCAGGCGGTTAGGGGTTAAGGTTAAGGTTAGAAAGTCAAAGTTAATCTTGTAAGAGTTTTGCAAATCATATCTCCAGCTACAACCATATCAAAAAACCTTGCATTATCAAACTTACCTATATTATAATTAAAATATTAATATATTATATAAATCACTGTAAAATATAGGTACTTCAGAAACATTTAAATTAAACTCTAAATTTCTTAAAACGGCGTGAATATGAACGGTAAAAAGTTGTTAAAAGGTTACTATAAAAGCGATAATGTTTATGTTTCCCTTTTTGTAAAAATGTTTTTTTCCTCAGGAGGTGGAAGCTGGTATGGAGGTAGTAAACACCACTACAGACTCAGAAGTTAATGGTCTACCAGTCACAGACACCGGAAATGAAGAATCACAAACTGCACCGAATAAGAAAGATCCTGTGAGATTCGGCTGGGTGATTGGAGTCATGGTGAGTGAAGGTTGTGTGTGTACAAGTGCAACATGAAGACAATAGCATACACTGCTTATTTTATGATATACGTATAAAACAATCTTCCAAACGTCACAACAAACATCAGTCAATGAGCTGTTTTTCTATTTGTTTTGGGGTTTTTTTGTCATAGGTTCGATGCATGCTAAATATTTGGGGAGTCATCCTGTTTCTCCGCCTTTCTTGGATTACCTCTCAAGCAGGCATCTGTGAGTTATCACTTTATTCATCCTTCCATTCATTCAGTTCCTTCCTTCCCTCTGTTTAATTAGCTTTAAAACTCCCTTGCTCCAGATTTAGAGCTTTATTTTATTTTTAGGTGCTGAGAAAAGGAAAAGAAAAAGATCATTCTTTGAAAAATATAGTAGGTTGAAATCAAAAAACATATTAAAGACATATCAAAGCATCCTAAAAATTACCTGAATGGTACCTTGAAGAACCAAAGAATGAGTTGTAAAAATGAGTCCTGGGGATTAAAGGCACAGCTTTTTACAAATGTTTGATGCATACGTTTACATAAATAGATAAGGCAACTGTAGCCAAAAATGACTTTAGTTTATTATTTAAGATAAGTCTGTGCCAGTGCCTTATTGGGGAAGTAAAAGAGCACCCACCAATCTAAATGTACCAGATGAGTGAATCCATTCTGAGTCAAGCATAGCCAAATACATAAATAACGAAAAACTTATTGTCTCCTCTAAGTGTTGACCTGGGCAATTATCCTGATATCTGTGACAGTGACCTCAATGACTGCGCTCTCCATCTCTGCCATCGCCACCAATGGGAGGGTGACCTCAGGTCAGTCATGGATGGCTACATTGATGTATTGCTTTTAAGTGGTATGAAAATGTAAAGAAGATAAAGGAAATCCTGGAATTTCATAATCCAAAAGTTGTTATTTTGTAATTCACTGGTTTTTTCTGTGTCTAATAATCTTCAGGTGGGGCCTATTTCATGATCTCCCGCTCACTGGGTCCTGAGATTGGTGGGCCAATTGGGATGGTATTCTCCTTCGCCAATGCATTGGCCTGTGCCCTCAACACTGCTGGCTTTGCAGAGGTTGTCCGTGATCTACTTAAGGTAATTATTGAGCTTTAATATTAAAATAAATATTTGCTAACAGATGCACGACAAGGCTATAAGTCCTGATAATCTGTTTGTTATGTTTTCAGTTAATTATTTAAACTATTTACCAAGGTTTTGTTTTGTAAAGATGTTTCATTCAAGATCATGAAGTTTGTTTTTAAATTGCAGATTTTGTAAATATCTTTCATTGTAAATGAAAACATAAATCCTTGTCTAGCAGTGTAAAGGCATATATTAATATAACTGTTAAATATACATTTTGCCAGTGCTTTAAAAACCAAGGGACTTTTTCAGCCTTATCAGTATTTCATGCAGTTAAGCACTATGTTTGATTTCCTGTATATTTGATTAATGCAGGAGTTTGGCTTAAGCATGGTTGATGACATCAACGACCTCCGTATTGTGGGTGTGATCACAGTGACTATACTTCTGCTCATTTCACTGGCTGGGATGGAGTGGGAGTCCAAGGTGAGCACATGTCAAAACATTTCACTTCATGTGCTCTAACGGCCAAAAAGAACAACCTCTTTATCTCTCGCTAACTTTTACTCTTCATACTTTGTTTTCCCATTTTGTCACCTCTCTCAATTTGTCTCTGTCTCTTAGGTCCAGGTTTTGTTCTTTTTGGTTCTTTTAGTCACATTTGCCAACTACTTGGTGGGTACAGTGATCCCTCCCAGTCCAAAAAAACAGGCCATAGGCATCTTTGGATACCACAGTGAGTTTAAGCTTCTCAGGACAAAAACTGCCATTGATAGGCTACAATAGTTGTGTAATTACAGAAATAGTTCATCATCATTTATTTGGAATATTTAAAACATAAAAATGTGTGGACAATCTGTTTTTTTAAATGATCAGATTACCATCTAAGGCATGTAACCATTTGCCAAATACCCTCATTTTGTGCCCAAGACATAACCCTGGTCTCATTTGAAAGATACATCTTAAAGTTGTACAAACAAAAAGTGAATATTTTTGTTGTTTAAGTTGTTATAAAAGTGGCAAAAAAGGTAATAATGAGGCTGAAAGAGATGATCATTTAAGCAAATATTTTTTGCAATCAAATATTTTTTGCAATCAAAGATTTTTGACAACGAAAATACTTTCTACAGGTATTATCATTAGTATATTTTAAATGTTTCAGAGGATAGACAGAAGTTTGTTGTTGTCCATCATCAGGTGAGATCTTCATAGCAAACTTGAAACCAGACTGGAGAGATGGAGAAAACTTTTCCAGGATGTTTGCCATTTTCTTCCCCTCTGCCATCGGCATCTTGTCTGGAGCCAACATCTCTGGAGATCTCAAAGTATGACAAGAAAGAAGGCAAGAGAAGGTCCTTTCACAGCTGGGAATTACATAGATGTTGACTTGATGTATGTCATTTAATTTTGCAGGACCCTGCTACTGCCATCCCCAAAGGCACCCTCGTGGCCATTTTCTGGACTGCAGTCAGCTATCTAGTTATTGCTGTAACTATCGGTAAGCTACTTTTTAAATGAATTCGCTTTTGATTTGGTTACTTTAATTATCTGAGCTAAAGGGAGTGTATAAGTTAAATGTACTGTGAGAAGAGAGATGGAACGTAGGTGGCCTGAGGATTTGTCATTCATATAAAGGGTAGTGTCATCAGCGTATTGTATGAGTGTTAGACGCTTCGTGGGCTTGAAATACGCAGAAGAAGAAATGAGGCAGACTTGGTGATATCAACATTTCATAACTTAACACAGGACCCCGTAAAGGATCAGTGTGTGTAAGATTTAGTGGCATCTAGTGGTGAGGATGCAGATGGCAACCAAATGAATTCCGCTCCCCTCACCCTCTCTTTCAAAACATGTATAAGAACCTATCATTGGCTGTAAAACTACTGTAGAAACATGATTATACAACATGGCAGGCTCTATGGAAAAGGAGCCGCTACCTATGTAGATATAAAGGTCTCATTCAAAGGTAATCAAAAAATAACAATTATTATTTGCATGGGATTATACACTAATTAAGGCATAAATATGAACAATATATTCCATTTCTGCCATGACTGTCCCACTAGATGCTACTAAACTCTACATATTGCACCTTTAAATCTCAGAGCTTAGTCTTATTAGACCTCTGTTAGACTCATACTGTCAATCAATTACAAATATTTAAGAAGCTGTGTTCTTTGCTGAACTAGCAGTCTGAAATATCATCATGACTATAATATTTGCATCTTCGTTCTCCTCCAGGGTCATGTGTAGTGCGTGATGCCTCTGGTAACATCACTGACATTCTGACTGGGAACATTACTGAGGGCTGTGTGGGTCTGGGATGTAACCTGGGCTGGAACTTCACAGAGTGCATCCAGTCACAGACATGCAATTATGGTCTGGCCAATGATAAACAGGTACTTTTCAAACCAGCCTCCTTGTTTAGTCGAAAGAAAACCTTACGCTGGGTTAGTACAATGAACCATTTGCCCCCCAGAGTTCATAAGCCTATGTTCATAATCTTTATATGAATTATAACATTCCTAATGATGGCTTTTCCAACCAGGTACTCGGCCAAGTTTCAGGTTTCTACTACATCATCACTGCTGGTGTCTTTGCAGCCAGCTTGTCATCTGCTCTTGGTTTCCTCGTGTCCGCCCCTAAAGTCTTTCAGGTGAGAAACCAAAGCCACACCCCAATTAAGATGCTTGATAAATTTGTCTAAATTGGTCTTTCATTAACAAAAATGTACAATTCTGTAAGAAAAAGCAACAAATCAAACTGCTGATAAGAGAGTTGAGAGCAACAAAGCCTGGAAATGTACTGGCTCCAGAATCCAATTGGACAAGCTACTTTTGATCATTAGACACTTGTGATGAATAAAGACATAACAGAGATTTTAAGGTTTCAGCTGGACTCTTGTCAAGGCTTATATTACATTTTACAACAGGACTTGACAGTTGATTTAAACAAACAAACAAAACCATCTACAACAGCTCTGCCATTTTTTTTCTGTAGTTTGAGTCACCACTCAAAATGGCAGAAATTGAAAAACATTGAAAAACAAAACCTCACTAAAGTAAAGAGACAGGACAATATGAAGCATTTAATCAAATAAAGTGTGTTGAAATAGAATAAGGCATATATGTTTTAAAAACGGATATGTTCTGCCTTATCTGTCAGTGTCTGTGCAGAGACAACCTATACCCATACATTGGATTCTTTGCCAAGGGTTATGGGAAAAATGATGAGCCACTCCGGGCCTATCTTCTCTGCTACATCATTTCAATTGCCTTCATTCTGATTGGTGAGTGTGGTATGACCCTGTTTTACTATTAGAATATGCATTTATGGATGCATATTTGTTTTTATAAGATAATGTCTTCACAATATGGTGTTTTTAATTTTTGTTATAATGATTAACATATTTTTTTCATCTGTGGATGTGCGATGTGTTTTCCTTTTGTCTTCTGTATCATTACAGGTACGCTGAACACCATCGCTATCTTGATCTCCAACTTCTTCCTGTGCTCTTATAGCCTCATCAACTTCAGCTGCTTTTATGCTTCCCTCACCAACTCACCTGGCAAGTTACTTGCTGACACAATACACTACACACAAGTCCCCCAAAACAAAAAATCTAAAATATTTAATTATCATGTTTTTGGATTTGCGTGTGTGCATGTGTCCTTGTGTGTATCTGTCTATAGTTAATCTCACATAGGCGACTACTGGACCCATCAGCTTCATATCTTTTGTGCACATTTATGATTGTATGGTCAAGGACCTCTCATGGTTGCAGTAATTAACAATTTTTGAAAAACTTATTTTATCATACTATTGATTGCTCTGTCTTATACCACCATTGACTGCTGACTCCTTGCTCATCTTAACTGGTCAGTAGGGGCCACAAGTGGGCAGCAGCTGCTTCAGTTTGGAATCTTGTTTCCGCTACGGACATAGGTCAAACATGCCAAATTATGTTACATTGAGAGCGGGTTGTGTTGTGAATTTAAAAAAAAATTGATACGACTCCTCCTGAACCTGTCGTAAAGCTTATACTTTTGTCTTGCAGTCTTTGCCATTTTACGATATTCAATATGACTAGCAAAAAGCATTTATGGCAATCAGCAAGGCTAAAAACAAAGCTTACCTTGTCTGTTGCAGGCCACATTTTGGCCTTTTTCATGGAATAAAGAACTGACATCCATAGAAAAAAGTCTAAAAAGTGGAGCATCTGCAGATGAATTCCATACCTGATATGTCATGATTCACTAAAGATAGGCACGATACAAGATGAAATAGAACCCTGTTTTCCATATGTTCACCGTTAACTTGATTGAACATACTTGGAGATCAACACTATACTGAGTGCACTAGTTTGTTGTTAAATCTAACTCTCTGCTAACTGCTGCGCCCATTAGGTTGGAGGCCATCGTTTCACTATTACAATAAATGGATAGCGTTGTTCACAGCAGTGATCTCTGTGGTGCTGATGTTCCTGTTTAGCTGGGAGGCCTCTCTCGCCACCTTTTGTATCATCTTCTTCCTGTTTGGATATGTCAACTACAACAAACCGAGTGAGTTCATTTTTTTCTCCCCCAACAGCTGTGTTCTGATTAGGCTAGATGTAAGAATAGAATAAGTCAAAATGTCATGATTTTTTTTTTTGTGTGTGTGTGTGTTTGTGTGTGTTTGTGTGAAATCCACAGAGGTAAATTGGGGATCATCAGTACAAGCTGGTACATACAACATGGCTTTGTCATACTCTGTCTCTCTCTCTGGTGTGGAGGATCATGTCAAGAACTTTAGGTGAGAGACCAAATATCCCCACAATGTGTTGCGTTAAAAGACATCAAATTACTGTACAGTATTTTTGTGCGAGAATTTTTGTTAAGTTTGTTATCCTTATGAGTCCAAATACTAATGAATGTTTTTTGCATTAATGCTGTATTAAATCAACAAAATATTAGTATATAGCCTTTTCCTTTACAGCAGCCAATGTTTGTTTGGGAACTGTAGCCTCAGCACTTACTGTAACAACAGTGGTTAGTATGTTGAACTTTTTAGGTGAAAATTACCAGATAAGCAGGTGCTTTTATTGCAATGTCATTTTGCTTTTCGGGATTTGTGTGTGTATGTGTGTGTCAACAACCCCAGACTGCTGACATTCTCAGTATTGCTTCATGTTCTCATTTGAACGCTTTGAGGATGACATCACTCACTTTTGATAACTAAACACATTTACATATTTTCTTTTAGGATGGCTAGGATTTGTGTGTTCCCTGATAAATCATCTGTCATGTCTTCTTACCAGACCCCAGTGTCTTGTCCTGACTGGGCCTCCAAATCAGCGACCAGCCCTGGTGGACTTTGTTGGCTCCTTCACCAAGCATATAAGCCTCATGATTTGTGGAGACATAATCATGGTCAGTCATTCAGTGTTAACAGACTGAAAATTTAGATTTTAACTTTTTAAAATGAGAGATTTTTCCTTGTGTTAATAAAACTATATAACTTTGAATTTCTGCCTCCTCCAGGAGCAGGACAGCCAAAGTCGGATGCCAGATGCCACCAATCGGTTAGTGAAGTGGATGAACAAAAGGAAGGTGCGCTCGTTTTATACTCCTTTCACAGCAGATAGCCTCAGAGTTGGAGCTCGACACTTGTTGCAGGTAAAACATCCTTTAGTTGAGAAATAATTAAAAAAACCCACAACATTAATAATACAAAGCTAAAAACAAAAAATATATATATTTTATTCAAGGCGTCTGGTCTTGGCAAACTGAAGCCCAACACCCTGGTCCTGGGCTTCAAGACAAACTGGAGGGAAAGTTCGCCTGAGAGTATCGAAGATTACATCAACACCATTTAGTAAGTGCAGTCATAGCACGTTCATTTTAAGGGGACAGTAGAGTGTCACTGCAGAAAATGTTGGTTGAAAGATTGCTCACAAAAGGATACATTTAGCAAAATTGTGAATGTAAGCTGTTTCCAATCAAAAAATAACATTATATTTGCGTACTGTAAGTGTACAGCCCAGTATCACACCAAAGCGTGCAACAGACTCGCTGATCTAGTAGAGGATACTCTGTCAGTCTCTGTGACAAATTAAAATATTTGGAGGTGGTGGGTTAGATGGATGGTTAGATCTTAAAGTGGCACAGCACTGTGACACAATGTTACATAATGCTTCCCCAGTGAAAAAGTTTTTATAAATGTGGCAAAAAAGGTAATAATAAGGCTGAAAGAGATGATCATTATTCTGTTGCTGTTCTTCTCTGTAGTGACACTTTTGACTCCAACCACTGTTTGTGCATCTTGAGGATGATGGACGGGCTAGATATCTCTGATCAGTTTGATTTTGAAGGTTAGAGGTCCATATGTTTTGATTTATACAATCATTAAACATGACAATATATATTATAACAAATAACTATTCAAAAGCATATAAATGATGACAATAATAAAATATGTTTGGTAAAGAATGTAATGTGTGTCCTCCAGTGAACCAGGGCTTTGAGCCTGATGAATCTGTGGAAAATAGCGACCAGCAGTCTTCTGAGAGGGAATCAGGTGAGCACTTACTGTATAAACTTACATACTCACACATACATTTCATTAACAGGTTTCTCAGGACCCTATATCGACTTAAACCCATAAACCAGATCCATGATGAGCGCATAGTGCGAAGACAGGACACATGTATAACTTTTTACGTCTTATGTCCATTATTTTCTTATACTTGAACACTGAATAGTACATTAACACTTCTTCCCTTAATAAAAACATTATTTACCACCTGCTCACTTACTTAAACAAGTTACTTGCCCCAACTGTTTCTGTTACAGGTGATGGCACATTTGATAAAGGCAGCATTGATCAGATCAACACAGTGTTTCAGAACGACCAGATAAAGAAGACTATTGATGTCTACTGGATAGCTGATGATGGAGGTGAGTACAATGACAGGTCTGATCTGACAAAATCAGTACAATACACTAATTTATGATGATTAAAAAAAAGAGCTTTATCATTTTAATTGATGCCATTTATTACAATAATGGCCAACTGACACAAGAGGGATTTGGTAAGGTGGTGTTATCATTCCCTCAACTCCTGCTCGGGAGGGTTTTCTCACTTTCTACTGTCAGCCATGTCCTCTTTTGCATGAAGAGAGGAAAGTCTTCACCCATCCCGACCTGAGATACAAACACTCCTCATTTTCAGCTGCAGTGTTTCTGTTCTTCTCATTACAGGTCTGACACTGCTGGTGCCTTACCTGCTCACCAGGAGGAAACATTGGCATCGCAGTAAGGTCAGGGTCTTCATTGTAGGTGACGAACACAACATGGAGGAACGACGCAATGAGTATGTTTCCACTCGAAATGTTTGTGTTGTATTGTCAACATTAGAATTTCCAAATTAATTATTCATATATATAAATTATTCATTTATTTGAACTTTTATATAATTTGATCTCCCTTTCTTTTCTTTTTTTTTAAAGTGTCTTCTCCTGTCATACAAAAAATAATAACTAATTCCTTTGGAATTGTCTTCTTTTAACCATAATCTTTGTTTGTCTATATAGTTTTGTCTTATTCTGTCATGCACATGAATTGTATAGTAACATTTATGTATATATTATGGATTATTAAGTGGGAAAAAATACTTACGTTGTATAACAGGATGCATTGTCAGTTCACTCTAATCGTCTTTAAGTATATAAATATGGAAACTAATGTCCTGAGATGTTGATTGTTGTTTGTTTTAGGATGATGGGTCTACTGAGGAGGTTCCGTCTGGACTTTAATGATGTTGTAGTCATGACGGACAGTGAGAAGCATCCACAGCCCAAAAAGTACGTCCAGGAAAACTTAGTTTTCACATTCAAAGTTACACTGAATATTGAAGAATAAGGCTGGAAGAATTCAGTCTAGATAAATATATCAGTATGGTCATTTTCACTGCCTTACACAAACCCTAATTTTAAATGCTTTAATTCTGAACAAACACATTGAACAAAACGTTTCTACACAAAAAATCCCATTATCAGAATGATAAAAGATTTTATAGTCACATAAATAAATCTAAACATGTTGACTTTTTTATGACCTTCCACAGACAGCCACTGGAGTTTCAATGAAATTAATTTTTTTAAGACATTTTAAATGAAACTATTATTTTATAAATGCTTACTCTTAGTGTTTGTAATTTCTGTAGATTTGATATTTGTTTGTGTCTTTCCTCCTCAGCTCACTCACTTCTGTTCTTTGTGCTTTTGCTGCCTCTCAGTCTAAGCAGGTTTGTGGACAGTGTTGCCCCCTTCAGACTATATGATGAACAACAGGAAGGCGTCTCGGTTCAAGAACTGAAACAAAAAACCCCATGGAAAATAAGTGACAAAGAGTTTGAGGCCTTTAAACCTAAGGTGTGTGTGTGTGTGTGTGTGTGTGTGTGCGTGTGTGTGTGTGTGTGTGTGTGTGTGTGTGTGTGTGTGTGTGTGTGTGTGTAAACAGTACACGTCCACTAGATGTCTCTCGGTATAACTATGTATGCATGTCCATTCCCTTTATGCCAGCAAATTGTGACTTTTAAGTCAGTTTTTTCTTTTATGTCTTTACAGTCTGAGAGAAAAGTGAGACTGAATGAAATCATCCGGAGAAATTCACAGAACGCTGCTCTTGTGCTTGTGTGAGTACTGTTTATGTTATCAATTCAGTTTAAAACATGAAAAGTAGGTGAAAGTATTAAAGCAACCTTAATCAGAATTACGGCAAATTAAGAATTTTCTTTTGACTTTCTTAAATGTTGATAAGTAACACCATCATGTCCTCTCTTTCGCCTTCTCTCTCAAAATGTTTACATCAAACTTGTGGAAACTTTTTTCTTTTCTTTTAAACACGCCTTATTTTGTGCACGGGGGCTTTGTCACATTTAAACCGAAATGGGTCTTCCTAAACTGTTCCCACAAAGTTAGAACCATACTATTGTCTAAATGACCATGTTCTGTATGCTGTAGTACAATTGCAACTAAGGGAGCAAACCTTGTATTATAATGATGAATTTGAGTCATTCAGAGTACCCAAATCACAAAGAAAAAATATTATTTTTCTCAGGCATCCTTGTACACTTCTAGTCTAGTCTCGGTCTGTCCAAGATATACTATAAGTAGCCTACAACATGTATAGAATTTCGGAAGATAAAAAAAACAAAACATTGGTTAATGTCCACATGGGTGCAAAATTATATGCAAACCACACTGCCTATTTCCATGGCAGCATGATTCAGATAACAGAAAAATATGGGAGAGATTAGATCTATTTGTTGTTTGTAGTTGTCACACAAATGGGAAGAGTACAAGATTTTAACATGAACTAATTTGATTTGTGTAATACTTCTATCATATTTCAAGTACAAGCAGGGTTAGCTCTAGTTTTGCAGTGTTAGTATATTCATGTAAATGTGGTGGTTTTTCCAGGAGCCTTCCAGTGCCACGCAGTGACTGCCCCAGTGCTCTGTACATGGCCTGGCTGGATACGCTGACGTGTGGCCTTCACTGCCCTGCGGTGCTCATACGAGGAAATCAGCACAACGTCCTGACTTTCTACTGCCAGTGAATTCTCTCAAGTTAACACAATAACCTAGGGAAGAAAAATAAGAGGAAACCCCTCACACAAACTCAATAAGTGAAATAAGTGTTATTTTTTGTTTGTTTAGTTTTTTTAAAATGGATAAAGACCTCCCTTTCAGATCAGGCCTCATTAGCAGTCCACGCGATGGGAAAGGAAGAAAGTTTGAGGACCTTGGCAAAGCTGCTCAGCTGGACCTGCACCCTGCAACAGAAAGTGAAACACCCACGAGCTAAAATATTGAGTTTAATTCAGTTGTTAAGGTAGTCAGAGATGTACGGTGGTCATTCACAGGTTCAACCCTCACAACAGCCAATAAGTGGGTACAGCTGCAGTGGTCCTTGGCGCATGTTCTCTAGGTCTCCACTAGAGGGATGAACATATTTTTTTTCCAAACACATTTCCTGATGTTGGAGTCTGATTTGGCTGAGAACAGATGTGAGTGTGTATATGTATATATGTAATGAATTTAAACATATTCCCACAAACTTGGTGATGACACCAAACTAGTGCCATTTTCTTTGTTTTAGATATGTTAGTTAGCCTTTACTGCACTTTGACTTACAATCCTCAGATCACACTGCAGATCAGGCTGTATATGCAAATCTTTGTAGCAAGGTGTGACGTCACCCTTTGGTTCGCATTGGAGCCTATTTAAAGCATTTTGGCTGTTGGAAGGAATGGTGCAGTTTAAAAAAAACAAAAAACATTTATAACATTTAATTTAGTAAATTCTTATGTATTTCCTCAATCTGAGACACGCTAATAAAATCATTGTATTTGGTTCACTGCATGCTAAAATATAAGTTTAACAGAGCAAAGATGCAGCCGAGTCTATTTCTGCTCATTCTGATGGTTAAGTACATCATTTTGTAGAAAGGTAAATGCAGAGTTTGAAGTGTACAGTGGATTAATACTGAAAAAATGGTGTAATTATGATCTGGGTGGTGATGATATAAATTTTGTTTTTATGATCAGTTTTTTTTATATTTCCTCTAATACTACTCATACCATTGTTTGTCTTGTAATATTACTTTGCTGTTAATAAAGTTGAAGTAAAAAAGTCTGTCAAAGGAATGAGCAGCACCTTCTTTGAGTCCTGGATTTAGTTTTTATAATATGATGGTCGTAGCAAGATGTGACATCACCCATTGGTTTGCATTGGTTTGAAGTGTGGATGTATATTTGTGTAAGATTAGAAATATTTTTATATGATTATAAAAAAAACTCATTACACAACAATTACATTATGAACATAACTGACAATAATTTACAGCTTTATTAACAATTGTAGTAGTAGAAAACCTTTCTTAAAACTGCAGATGATGTAGGGGTATCAAAACTGGTTGCAAATGATATGACTATTAATGCAATATAAGCACTCATGTTGCATAATTAAACTGCTGAATTATTCAAAATTGACAATAATACATTCTTAACATGTATTTGGTTATGAGTAGTACATAATTTCAACATGGAATATAACATTCATAAAAGAAACAACAGGGTTTTTTTTTTTAATTATAACAATAAACAAGCCTTATTATTGCTCTAAATGTACTGCAGTATACATTTCTGCTGTATTCCTATTTATTTTAACTAAGAAATAACATGAAGTTTTTACAGTTGCAGAAGGTCACATCACATTTTTGTAGTCTTTCAATCATCGTAAGTTCGATCTTTTTGAAATCATATGTTCATATGCCTCACATCGGAAAAAGCAAAAATCCACTGAATGTTGAGTATTTACTTCCATTATCACTGATGCTTCGACCATTCCAAAGACGAACATTGATCTTTTCCCCAGCTTCCAGCTGCAGTATTGCACTGTTAGATCCTGAGGTGGGGTGTGATCTACTATGACCATACCATGACACCCCTTGATGTCCATTTCGGTACAAACTGCCACCACTAGTTCCATCCCCTCCCCACCAGAAACACGTAAAGCTGAAATAATAGACTCCTGGCACTGGTGCAGTGAAATAACCTGCATCAAACAACAACAACAATTTAGTTTAATTATATTAAAACATTCATAATTTCAAATAATCTACATGGCAAAAAATATTTGGTAGTGTTTAGGAGAGCAAAAAAATTGAAAACCATATTTTGTATATTTTAAAGAGGATTATTGAAGCACTTTTATAACACCATTCATTCAGTTGTCTTTAACTAGTCAGACCAGAAGACACTCTCATGGGTGGTTTGTTCAGGAGGAGACGAGGTAAAACAGGAAACATGGGATTGAAGATTGAATACTGACCTGTGATTGAGCTGTAGGCGTTTCCAATGTTTGACACAACATTGTGGTACACCATAGAGTGAAGACTATTTCCAGCATTCATGGTACCATCTACCACGGGATTGGTAACAGAAAATGCCACCGGAGTCTGTGCTGGGAGGTGTGATTATATATAACAGTATTATTCATTTTTCAGTTTCCAAATGTAATATCAGAGTTTCATGAATAATCACTGGGTGAAAATGACACAATATCAATACTGTAATTTATATTAAAGCATGCCTATGCTTCTCAAGCTGATCGTCGCTTGTCTCATAATTTTGCACATTAAGTTTTTATTATTGTGAGGATGAAAAAAACTTGTATTTTACAACCATTATTTAAAATAGTGTATTTTATTACCTCGATCCATCGTTCTGAGGCTGTTAAGTTCAGCCAGCTGCTTCTCAGTGGCCTCCAGCCTCTCTCTTAAAGCCTCCACCTCTGTCCGTAATATGTTGATGGGTGATTCAGAGATTTCCTGGGTTGTTGTTGTGTTCAATGTCGAAATAGCAAACTCTTCTTGCACTTGCTTGAAATTCTGGTTGTCATCATTTTCTGCCTGCTCTTCTTCTATCTGCTCAGCCAGTGTCTCATTCTTGTTGCTTACAGCCTGGCCGTCAGATAGACCAGCAAGCAGGCACACCAGTATGATCACTGATAGTTTCGCCATTCTCAAGTTTTGGATTTGGCTTCCTTGACAAGTGGTCGACTGTGAGAAGAAACATATTTATAAGCAAGTTCAGGTTAATTATTAACATTTATGGTTGTATTTACTTGGGGGAAAAGAGTTCATTCCTTTAACAGAATACAACATTGAACTATATTACATTTTAGCCTTATCATAAAATACTTCATAACAACCCAGAACTTGGTAGTGGGCCAAACTACAGGTGTGGTTCAAACTGTATCGTAATGTAACATAGTATCGGAAGATAAAAAAAACAAAACATTGGTTATTGTCCACATGGGTGCAAAATTATATGCAAACCACACTGCCTATTTCCATGGCAGCATAATTCAGATAACAGAAAAATATGGGAGAGATTAGATCTATTTGTTGTTTGTAGTTGTCACACAAATGGGAAGAGTACAAGATTTTAACATGAACTAATTTGATTTGTGTAATACTTCTATCATATTTCAAGTACAAGCAGGGTTAGCTCTAGTTTTGCAGTGTTAGTATATTCATATAAATGTTGTGTTTTTTCCAGGAGCCTTCCAGTGCCACGCAGTGACTGCTCAAGTGCTCTGTACATGGCCTGGCTGGATACGCTGACGTGTGGCCTTCACTGCCCTGCGGTGCTCATACGAGGAAATCAGCACAATGTCCTGACTTTCTACTGCCAGTGAATTCTCTCAAGTTAACACAATAACCTAGGGAAGAAAAATAAGAGGAAACCCCTCACACAAACTCAATAAGTGAAATAAGTGTTTGTTTGTTTTTGTTGTTTTTTTTTAAATGGATAAAGACCTCCCTTTCAGATAAGGCCTTTATTAAGTTTGCACAAACCTTCGCAACAGCCAATAAGTGGGTACAGCTGCAGTGGTCCTTGGCACATGTTCTCTAGGTCTCCACTAGAGGGATGAACATATTTTTCCCCAAACACATTTCCTGATGTTGGAGTCTGATTTGTCTGAAAACAGATGTGAGTGTGTAGATGTATATATGTAATGAATTTAAACATAGTCCCACAAACTTGGTGATGACATCAAACTAGTGCCATTTTCTTTGTTTTAGATATGTTAGTTAACCTTTACTGCACTTTGACTCACAATCCTCAGATCACACTGCAGATCAGGCTGTATATGCAAATGGTTGTAGCAAGGAGTGACGTCACCCTTTGGTTCGCATTGGAGCCTATTTAAAGCATTAACACTGTTGGAAGGAATCGTGCAGTTTAAAAAAAAACATTTTTACCATTTAATACAGTCAATTCTTGTGTATTTCCTCAATTTGAGACACGCTAATAAAATCATTGTATTTGGTTCACTGCATGCTAAAATATAAGTTTAACAGAGCAAAGATGCAGCCGAGTCTATTTCTGCTCATTCTGATGGTTAAGTACATCATTTTGTAGAAAGGTAAATGCAGAGTTTGAAGAGTACAGTGGATTAATACTGAAAAAATGGTGTAATTATGATCTGGGTGGTGATGATATAAATTTTGTTTTTATGATCAGTTTTTTTTATTTTTCCTCTAATACTACTCGTACCATTGTTTGTCTTGTAATATTACTTTGCTGTTAATAAAGTTGAAGGAAAAAAAGTCTATCAAAGGAATGAGCTGCACCTTCTTTGAGTCCTGGATTTAGTTTTTATAACATGATGGGCGTAGCGAGATGTGACATCACCCATTGGTTTGAATTGGTTTGAAGTGTGGATGTATATTTGTGTAAGATTAGAAATATTTTTATATGATTATAAAAAAAACTCATTACACAACAATTACATTATGAACATAACTGACAATAATTTACAGCTTTATTAACAATTGTAGTAGTAGAAAACCTTTCTTAAAACTGCAGATGATGTAGGGGTATCAAAACTGGTTGCAAATTATATGACTATTAATGCAATATAAGCACTCATGTTGCATTATTAAACTGCTGAATTATTCAAAATTGACAATAATACATTCTTAACATGTATTTGGTTATGAGTAGTACATAATTTCAACATGGAATATAACATTCATAAAAGAAACAACAGGGTTTTTTTTTAATTATAACAATAAACAAGTCTTATTATTGCTCTGAATGCACTCCAGTAAACATTTCTGCTGTATTCCTATTTATTTTAACTAAGAAATAACATGAAGTTTTTACAGTTGCAGAAGGTCACATCACATTTTTGCAGTCTTTCAATCATCGTAAGTTCGATCTTTTTGAAATCATATTTTCATATGCCTCACATCGGAAAAAGCAAAAATCCACTGAATGTTGAGTATTTATTTCCATTATCAGTGATGCTATTACCATCCCAAAGACGAACATTGATCTTGTCCCCACCTTGCAGCTGTAGTATGGCACTGTTAGATCCAGAGATGGAGTGTGATCTACTATAACCATGCCATGACACCACTTGATGTCTATTTCGGAACAAACTGCCACCAGTAGCTCCATCCCCTCCCCTCCAGGAACACGTAAAGCTGAAATAATAGACTCCTGGCACTGGTGCAGTGAAATAACCTGCATCAAACAACAACAAGTTAGTTTAATTATATTAAAACATTCATAATTTCAAATTATCTACATGGCAAAAAATATTTGGTAGTGTTTAGGAGAGCAAAAACATTGAAAACCATATTTTGTATATTTCACAGGGGATTATCGAAGCACTTTTATAACACCATTCATTCAGTTGTCTTTAACTAGTCAGACCAGAAGACAATTTCATGGGTGGTTTGTTCAAGAGGAGATGAGGTAAAACAGAAAACATGGGATTGAAGATTGAATACCGACCTGTGATTGAGCTGTAGGCGTTTCCAATGTTTGACACAACATTGTGGTACACCAAAGAGTGAAGATTATTTCCAGCATTAATTGTTCCATCTACCACGGGATTGGTAACAGAAAATGCCACCGGAGTCTGTGCTGGGAGGTATGATTATATATAACAGTATTATTCATTTTTCAGTTTCCAAATGTAATATCAGAGTTTCATGATCAAAATTACACTGGGTTAAAATGAGACAAAACAGCATCAATACTGTTATTCACGTTAAACCATGCCTATTCTGCTCAGGCTGATCTACTCTTATAACAATTTTGCACATTAAGTTTTTATTATTGTGAGGATGAAAATAACTTGTAACGTACAAACATTATTTAAAATAGTGTATTTTATTACCTCGATCCATCGTTCTGAGGCTGTTAAGTTCAGCCAGCTGCTTCTCAGTGGCCTCCAGCCTCTCTCTTAAAGCCTCCACCTCTGTCCTTAATATGTTGATGGGTGATTCAGAGATTTCCTGGGTTGTTGTTGTGTTCAATGTCGAAATAGCTAACACTTCTTGCACTTGCTTGAAATTCTGGTTGTCATCATTCTCTGCCTGCTCTTCTTCTATCTGCTCAGCCAGTGTCTCATTCTTGTTGCTTTCAGCCTGGCCGTCAGATAGACCAGCAAGCAGGCACATCAGTATGATCACTGATAGTTTCGCCATTCTCAAGTTTGAAGGTATTTGGATTTGGCTTTCTGGACAAGTGGTCGACCGTGGGCAGAAACATATTTATAAGCAAGTCCAGGTTAATTATTAACATTTATGATTTTACATAATCTTGAGATTGAATTCAATATACTGATAAAATACATCATAGAACTCACTGAACATTTTGACCTTATAAATGATTGCCATTAATTACTTGTTAACTATGGAGGACCACAAATGTCACAAAATAAAGCTGTAATAAAGCATTTCATTATTTGATAACTAAATGTGCCATTAAAAAGAGGAATTACAAAAAGGGGTTTACGAAACCAACTTTAGAATATTCAATAAAAACATAATTTAAAAATGACTTTGACTTCCGAAATTAACAACTGAATTTCAAATAAATTTAAAATGCAGTTTTAAAAACAGACATAAGGGGCTAAATTCACAAACTGAAATAAGAATACTGCTTTTAATCAGGCATTTAAATTATATATGCCTGTATATGGGTTAGGGTTGGGTATATATGTGTATATATGTATATATATATATATATATATATATATATATATATATATACACAAAATATTTTCCATATCCTATTCGCTAACTGATTTGATGAGTCATTTAGCTTCTCCATTTAGCCATTCCATTTCCATTTTCTGTGATACTCTGGGCCTCACATTGTTAAATCTGTGCAAAACAATACAAATTAGTCTCCCCTTGAAGTCCCTCATCGTTCAGTGGCTCATGGTCTTGATAATAAAAGCTGTGAGTCTCGTCAGTACAGGCAGTCCAATATCTCATTTCTTTCCGAGTATGCAAATACTCAGAAATAAATTAGCCTACTATAAATAAATGAGGAGAGTACAAGATTTTAGCATGAACCAATTTGATTTGTGTAATACTTTTGTCATATTTTAAGTACAAGCAGGGTTTGCTCCAGTTTTTCAGTGTTGGTATTTTCATGTAAATGTGGTGGTTTCTCCAGGAGCCTTCCAGTGCCGCACAGTGACTGCCCTAGTGCTCTGTACATGGCCTGGCTGGATATGCTGCTATACGCTGCTACATAGGATATGATGGTCATAGTGAGGTGTGGCATTGTCCATTGGTTTGCACTGGAGCTGGTTTGAAGTGTGGATTTATAATATTTGTGTAACATTAGAAATATTTGTGTATGATTAGAAAAAAACATAACATAACTGACAATAATTGACATGTTTATTAAGAATTTTTGTAATAGAAAACCTTTCTTAACACTGCAGATGATGTAGGGGTATCAAAAAATGGTTGCAATTATATGACTAATAAATGCGACATATTCTGGATTATTCAAAATTGAAAATAATAAACATGTAATTGGTTATGAAAGTACAGAATATACACTTATTTCAACATGACATGCCTACCATTCACAAACAAAACAACAATATGAATTATGCAAGTTTTTTAAACAATAAAAATATTTTTTAAAGTCTTATTATTGCTCTAAATGTACTACAGTATAAATTTCTACTGCATTCCTATTTATTTTAACTAAGTAAGAACATGAAGTGTTTACAGATGCAGAAGGTCACATCACATTTTTGTAGTCTTCTATTCATTATTAAAAGTTTGATCTATTTGAAATCATGTTTTCATATGCCTCACATCGGAAAAAGCAAAAATCCACTGAATGTTGAGTATTTACTTCCATTATCACTGATTTTTCGACCATCCCAAAGACGAACATTGATCATTTCCCCAGCTTGCAGCTGCAGTATGGCACTGTTAGATCCTGAGGTGGGGTGTGAGTCACTATGACCATACCATGACACCACTTGATGTCCATTTCGGTACAAACTGCCACCAGTAGCTCCACTCCCTTTCCACCAGAAAGACGTAAAGCTGAAATAATAGACTCCTGGCACTGGTGCAGTGAAATAACCTGCATTAAACAACAACAACAATTTAGTTTAATTATATTAAAACATTCATAATTTCAAATTATCTACATGGCAAAAAATATTTTATAACACCATTCATTCAGTTCTCTTTAACTCATCAGACCAGAAGACACTCTCATGGGTGGTTTGTTCAGGAGGAGACGAGGTAAAACAGGAAACATGGGATTGAAGATTGAACACTGACCTGTCATTGAACTGTAGGCGTTTCCAATGTTTGACACAACATTATGGTACACCATAGAGTGAAGACTATTTCCAGCATTCATGGTACCATCTACCACGGGATTGGTAACAGAAAATGCCACCGGAGTCTGTGCTGGGAGTTTTGATTATATAACAGTATTATTCATTTTTCAGTTTCCAAATGTAATATCAGAGTTTCATGAATAATCACTGGGTGAAAATGAGACAAAACAATATCAATACTGTAATTTATATTAAAGCATGCCTATGCTGGTCAGGCTGATCTGCATTTGTCTCATAATTTTGCACATTAAGGTTTTATTATTGTGAGGACGAAAACAACATATTTAAAATAGTGTATTTTATTACCTCGATCCATCATTCTGAGGCTGTTAAGTTCAGCCAGCTGCTTCTCAGTGGCCTCCAGCCTCTCTCTTAAAGCCTCCACCTCTGTCCTTAATATGTTGATGGGTGATTCAGAGATTTCCTGGGTTCTTGTTGTGTTTAATGTCGAAATAGCAAACTCTTCTTGCACTTGCTTGAAATTCTGGTTTTCATCATTCTCTGCCTGCTCTTCTTCTATCTGCTCAGCCAGTGTCTCATTCTTGTTGCTTTCAGCCTGGCCGTCAGATAGACCAGCAAGCAGGCACACCAGTATGATCACTGATAGTTTCGCCATTCTCAAGTTTGAAGGTATTCGGATTTGGCTTTCTGGACAAGTGGTCGACCGTGGGCAGAAACATATTTATAAGCAAGTCCAGGTTAATTATTAACATTTATGATTTTACATAATCTTGAGATTGAATTCAATATACTGATAAAATACATAGAACATTGAACTCATTGAAGATTTTGACCTTATAAATGATTTTCAATTATTATTAGTAATCAATTAATTAATAATTATTTGATAACTAAGGAAGACCACAACAGTCACAAAATAAAGCAACAATGAAACATTTCATTATTAAATTTGCAAAAAGGGATTTACAACAATTTTAAAATCAACCTGTTTGGTTTGCATTGGAGCCGATTTAAAGCAGTTTGACTGGTGGAGGGAATGGTGCAGTTTAAATTATCATTATTTTCAATGCAAATAATTCTTGTGTATTTCCTCAATCTGAGAGAAGCTATTAAAATCATTGTGTTTGGTTCTCTGCATGCTAAAATATTTGACTTTGCTGTCCTGGATGTAGTTCTTATAACATGATGGTCATAGCGAGGTGTGGCATCACCCAGTGGTTTGCATTGGAGCCAGTTTGTAGTGTGTATGTATATTTGAAAGGAAAGAAAACACATTACAAAACAATCATTGTCACAATTTTAACATAATTGACCCCTTTATTGACAATTTTAGTAGTAGAAAACCTTTTTTAACATTGCAGATGATTTAGCTGTATCAAAAATGGTTGCAATTATATGACTAATAAATGCAATATAAGCACTGGTGCATAATTAAAGTATGTTGAATTATTAAAAATCGAGAGCAATAAAATGTGAACTTCACTCATTCGGTTATGAGAAGTACAGAACAGACACTTATTTCAACATGACCTGTCTACAGTACCAGCTCCAATATAAATCTCTGCTGCATTCCTGTTTCTAACTAAGACACCACATGAAGTGTTTACAGCTGCAAAAAGTCACATCACATTTTGTAATCTTTCAATCATTATTAAAAGGTTGGAAAAAGCAAAAATCCACTGAATGTTGAGTATTTATTTCCATTATCACTGATGACCCGGTCACTCGAAAGACGAACATTGATCTTGTCCCCAGCTTGCAGCTGCAGTATGGCACTGTTGGATCCAGAGGTGGAGTGTGTGTCACTATTACCATACCATGACACGACTTGATGTCCATTTCGGTACAAACTGCCAAAAGATGATCCCCTTCCTCCCCACCAGAAAGACGTGAAGCTGAAATAATAGACTCCTGGCACTGGTGCAGTGAAATAACCTGCATCAAACAACAACAACAACAACAACAACAACAACAACAATAATAAGATTATTTATATGAAAACATTCATAATTTCAAATTATCTACATAGCAAAAATTCTTTGGCTTTGTTTAGGAGAGCAAAACATTTGACAAGCTTATTTTTTATATTTCAAAGGGGATTATTGAAGCACTTTTATAACACCATTCATTCAGTTGTCTTTGACTCATCAGACCAGAAGACACTCTCCGGGAGGAGACGAGGTAAAAGAAGGTAACATGGGATTGATTCAGCACACTGAATACTGACCTGTGATTGTACTGTAGGCATTCCCGATGTTTGACACAATATGCTGGTACACCAAGGGGTAAAGAGCACTAGTAGGACCAATGGTACCATCCAGTGGTAAGGCAGCAGAAAATGCCACCCGAGGCTGTCCTAGGAGGATATAAATTATACATATCTATTTGGTTAATTTTTCAGTTTTAAAATGTAATACAAGTGCACATCAGAGTTTAATTATCAAAATGACACTTTGTTTAACACAACAGTTTCTTCTAAACATTATCTATGATGCTGCAGTGTGCAATACATTCTTGCAGGCAAAGCTGCTCTTGTCTCAAAAATAACTTCTCATTGAGGTTTGATTGTTAGAGTGAGGATGAATAAAACCACTGTTTAGAATATTTTATTACCTCGATCCACTGTACTCATTTCAGTCACAGTGTTGCTAAGTTGAGCCAGCTGGTTCTCACTGGCCTCCAGCTTTCTGTTTGTTTCATCCAGGGCTCTCATAGTGGCCTCCAGCCTCTCTGTCAAAGCCCCCAGCTCCTTCCACATCATGTAGATGCGTGACTCACAGCTTTCCTGGGTTGCTGTTGTGTTCGATGTCAAAATAGCTGTTTCTTGCCTCTGCTTGAAATTCTGGTTGTCATCAATCTCTGCCAGCCCTTCATCAGTCTGATCAGTGATTGCCTCATCCTTGTTGCTTTCAGCCTGGCCGTCAGATAGACCAGCAAGCAGGCACACCAGTATGATCACTGATAGTTTCGCCATTCTGAAGTTTAGGAGGTTTTGGATTTGGCTTCCTTGACAAGTGGTCGACTGTGAGAATAAACATATTTATAAGCAAGCCCAGGTTAATTATTAACATTTATGGTTGTATTTACTTGGGGAAAAAAGTTCATTCCTTTAACAGAATACAACATTGAACTATATTACATTTTAGCCTTATCATAAAAAACAAACCATAACTTGGTAGTGGGCCAAACTACAGGTGTGGTTCAAACTAGATGTTTTTTAAATAATCTTGTATTGCATATTGACTGGATTTTGTGTTCACTCATTAGTGGTCATTAGTAGTTTTTTAGAAATAGTTCATTTTGTTGTGCTCTACAACACCAACGCATATTCTTTGTATGTGCAAAACTACTAATAAATCTGATGTTGATTGTATTTGTTGTTGCATGAGACTACATCAACAAACCATCCAACAAACGATAGTAGTGATAATTTCTCATTCTTTACTCAAAATGTCATCTTCTCAAATACATCTGTACATGTTGGATCCAAAATATGTGAATAGATAATGCAAACAGCGCATGGAAAAACCTTAACAAACCCTCTAATTGACCATTCTAGTAGAAAAATGATACCAGACCCAAATCATTATTCCAAGTAGAGTGTTTAGAGTAGGTCTTAACATGTTTTATTCATTTATCTGACAACTAAAGTGAAATTATCTTGTGAACTGACATCATTACAGTAGATGTGATCAGAGAGCCAATACTTAGTGCTTTGCAGATAAATATTGTAGAGTGAAACTTCCGTCTGTTTGCTAATGATTACCACAGCACATTTTCATACAAGTTACAATGGTGAGTGGGGACTTTATTGCCTCTGATATGGGCAGTGCACTGTGATTCAGTCACTTCTGAGAGGCTTTAAAGTGGAAGAAGAGGCATCCATATATTTAATGTCATATTCAAATGTCAGCTACTTCTATGTCAGCATCAAGTGCACACACGGTAGATTGAACAATGTTTTTTTGACAGGGGGAAAAAGATTTATTTCTGTACACGGAAACATTTTTTTATCTGTAATTTCTTTTCATCATTTTGTTATCACATAGGTCATAAAAGTAAGTCTGTTATCTAGCTAGGTATATAAATGATGTTGTTGTTGCAGCAATCCCATTCGGCCAAGACAACAAACATGACCTTACCCTTGATAAGGACTAAGGGTATTCAACAGTTAAGAACCTTCAAGGCAGTATTCTCTACTGTGTTCTTCAAAGTGGCATTGTTTGTGTTATACACATCAAGATAATGTTGGATCAGAGATGTTTAATGTATGAAAAGCAGACTGTTGGTTTGCAATGCCCATATAAAGAGAAGTGGTGAAAATGTTTTATCAGCGTCTAAACCAAAAGGTCAATCTTAGTACATGGTGGGGCAAATAAAGTTGACGCTTGTCTCTTATTCGGCCACCCAAATTGCCACAGGCAGACCCAAATGTGGTATGCCTGCTGCAGTAAATGCAGCAAAACTGATGAATCAGTATTTACTAAACTCAGGAACAGAACTCAGGGGTGCAGGAAAATAGAAACAGAACAGAACTAAATATCCAGCAAAGACTGAACTCAACAACAGGACTTAAATACAAACTGAACTAATGATGGAATAGGGAACAAGTGACTAAACAGGAGAATATCCAAAGAGCTGACTGCGGGGAAACACTAGGAGTAGGGCAAGGCCGATGAGGCTGAAGAAGGATTTGTATGGGACGAAATGCAGGCTGGGGAGGAGTACAGAGGTACAAATCTCATAAGGCTGAGATTGTCCTTCACAATACACTGGGTCTAATAGTTTGTTGAAGTTTATCAAGTAAGAAGTTGCCATAATGCAAAAAGAACTGTAAAGTAACTGACTTTCCCTGCCATGACTGCATGAGTGCATGCTGACCCGCGGTGATGTCACTTCATGTCTGTGACATATTGTACAGGTATAAACATTGAAACTATGGTGAAACGTGTAATATTGCAGGTATTTTGTCAACATGATTATCAACACATAATTTTCACTGTCTAGTTTTGCTGAGAACTGCGTATGTCACACGGAAAAAATAGACCCGAACTCTTTAGGAGACGTATTGCAACAACCTGAGCTGTGTGACTACTATAATCTGTTAACATGGGTGCCTAAATATAAAACAAGAGGTTCTGCGATGCACATGCACTGCTGACACATCCTGCGTGTCCAAGCCCTAACAGCTATGCAACTTTGGAATAAAACCACCATAAAGTTACTTACTTAATTGACTAGTAGTACACAATGAAAGCAATTCACGAACCACAACTGCATATAAGCTTAGCAAGTCACAAGAAAAATCAGAATTTCCAAAAATGTAATAATTCAAGGTTATTTTGGATTATTATGTATAAATATTACAACAAAGATAGTGTTTGGGGGAACTCACATAGGGCACCATTTGTTGTTGTTGGACTTGTTGTCAAAGATAATTATTACTAGGTTCAACAATAAAGAAGTTAATGAATGCCATTTCCTCCACAATAGGTTCAATCAGTCAAGGTGCAGCTGATTCACGTTTTAATTTTGTTTTTGTCTAAACTGCAGTTTATGGTTGGAAGCTGATACCACTTCTATCTGTCGGATAAAGAAGACCATGGTACGTTTGGTGAGTGAAGAATTTATTGCCTCTGATAAAAGAAAGCAACACTGACTTCAATCAATTTGTTTTTATTTTTGTTGTCTGTTCCACGTGGGCTATGAAAATAGGTGTTATCTAGCTGGGTATATAAATGATGTTGTTGCAGCAATCCCCTTTGTCCAAGACACATTTCCCAAAAAGGAGACAATAAAACCGACCTTGACACTGATAAGAAATACATGTAGTAACATTTAACAACTTCAATTTGTTTTTATAAGCACAGTAGACAACATTCTCTTCTGTGTTCTTCAAAATAGCTTAAAGTTTATTTATGGACATTTAAAACATACATGTGTTTGATGAGACTATTTGTTTGCATTGGCCAGACTAAGAAAAGAGCCAGTGATGTTATATGGTACAAGATATGCACATAGTGAGTAAAAGTTGACCAATATTATACCCTGGCAGGACAACTAGTTACAGGACAACTATGTTATTTTAGTAGAGTCCAAAGTTACTGTCATCATTATAAATTATTACTTTGTATTGCTTCAGGAAATAGAAGAAACACTTTATTGGTACAATCACTGGTTGTTTTTGACATAGTCACTAATAAAACCTAGTGCCCAGAGGAAAACCCATATTGTTTTCTACTCTTTACTTTTGGGTCTTTGATTGAAAATTGTTACATTTTTATCAGTATCTAAAGCTAAAGGTCTATCACAGTGCTAATATAGGCACAAATATAGTTGAAACTCATCTCTATTTCCTCTTTGGTAGATGTTACAATAACATGCATTCTGCTGAAACGTAATCTATCTGATGCAGTAGCCATGAATAGCTGCACGTTAGGAAAGAGGGAGGATTTGCATTTGAGAGGATGGAAAAAAGTAAATATGAGAATGTTTTGTTGGATGTAACTATAATAACCACTGACAGACAAATGTAAAAATAAAAAAAAATAAAAAAATACTGTAGCGACCAGAGGGGGGAGCGGTCACTCTGATTGAGTCAATTTGAGCTGGTTAGCACAAAGGCTCATGGGACTGTTAATGTTCGAGATGACAGTCATGGTTTAGTGATGTTGTGTGCATGTTTAATTGTGTTATGTGGGTTTCCAGGTTATATGGCCATAAATAGAGTTAAGTTTGATGTTAACTTTAATTAGCAGTGTAGCCACCGCGACTGAGTGTCCTGGTGTGTTTGATTACATCTGGCCAATATTCTTGTACAGTTGTTGTTACTTCTGATGTTAAATAAATAGCACCCCCTACTGTCTTGCGGTGTAAGGGACGTAGGAGTCGTAGAAATCAGAAGTCTGTCTCACTTTGTATTCTTCCACCTGAGCTTGCCACAATATTGCATATACTTGCCAATGGAATGAATAGAGTGATGGATGAAAGAGAAGGAGTGGGGGAAAAGAAAATTGATGAATATGGAGAAGAATGGATTGGACAGAACAACCCTAAACTGAGAAGGATTGCGTCCTACAATGAGGCTGATGAGTGGAAGGGGTGGGAAAAAGAGGGGTCAGAGGTCCAGTTGCAGTACAGCAGTCAGTGGGAGGGAATTGGGGAGCATATGAGTTAAGACATGTTCTGGGATGAATGATTTGGTGATTACATCCACATATATCGCTGCAAAACCTATCCTAAACAGGTTGTCATGGCTCTGACAACAGACCTGACACTGATCACTGAAAATGGGAACAGCTTCAGCGTACACTACCTTATACTGGTGGCTGTCAGCCTTTTAACTGAGGAACAACTGAAGGAAGAAAGCAGAGTGCAATCAGACAAAGATAAGAATGTAGGAGACCATACCTGTCTCTGGGCACAGAGGTTGATCATGTTGGGTTACAGGCAGTTGTGGAGTTTGTTTCAAACCCATTTTGGATCTCCACACTCTGAAGTTGTGCATCATCTGCTTGTGAGTTTGTGAGTTTACTAAAACAGGTTAGGCCAGGTGACTGGTTCTCCACCATTGAAATCAAGGGTTGATACTTTTCGCCAGTAGGGGGACTAAAGTGCTCAATTCAACCAAGCTGCTATTTTTCCTGTTGGAACCTAGATGGCAGTTCACAAACCGTGATGGGGAGGAGCAATGGTGACAGCACTGATTGTCATGCACGTGACTTTTTTTTTAACAGTGTGTCTTAAATTGTACACCTTACATTTTGTTAAGTCGTGTTTGCATAAGCTAAGTATGTTTTTTTTCTTTTCTTTTTTCCAGTAATTGGTTTCTTAAACTGTGCAGCTTTCATTTTGTTAAGTCTTGTTTACATTGGAGGCCTTATGTTCATCAGACATGTTGCTAAGCCTATAATAGATGTTTAACTTTGTCACCAAACATAATATCAGCGACAACAACCAACTTTTCTGTTATTAACTTTTTAAAAACTTATTGGAGCCTGGCATCCTCAACAGTGAGCAGAACAAAGCTGCTGGTATGATCCTGTGTTTGTTCTCAATGGCAGATAAAGTGATCCTGATCAAATGAAGTCTGGTTGGGACCATGGCCGTAGCTACCATTGAGGACACCGAGGTCATGTCCTCGGTATTTTTTTCTTGGAGTTTCGTTTTGTTGTGAAGTGAAAATAGCCGATGAGACAATTATCCTTGCATCAACGGACCGTCACGCGACACGTACTTGCAGATACTGCTACCATGTCAAAACAAAAGTAGTCGGCTATAACCAGCGGCGGAGTGATTCCTTGAAATCCACCGGGAATTTTTTCACTGGCCCCCAGTATGTCCCAACTGGTTTCCAATTTAACTGGTTTCCTTACAGAACAGCTCCAGCTGTGTTGTGCTTCCGTCAGCAGATTCGTCACAAATTCACAAATATACACAGCATATTAGGCTACTGGAGATTTTTAAGTGCTCACTTTCAGAAAAAATATTCGCTGCAGTAGATGTAGTAGTGAACTGCGACTTGAAAATAGCCAGAAATATGTTTATGTCTACATTTGTGAATTGGACATGACCCGATTTTGCAAAGTGTTCATTCATTGGACCAGCCCTTTTCTCCCTTTCCCAGCAGGCCGTGCTTTATTCCACATTTTAAGAACAAACAAAGAAAATAATATATTGCAGTTATACTTTTTAAAGATACAACCATAGAAGTTGTAGAATACTGAAATAGGAGTTGATTTAAGTTGCAAAATTGGAAGTGATAAGAAAGAACTGGACCACAAGAGTGACCATGACTGAGAAATGCACAGCAAGAAAGTGGTATAAATACATCATGGATTACTTCTTACTATTAAATAAGATGTGGTTTTCTTTTTGACCTCGGTATTTGAAAAATCCTGGCTACGGCCTTGGTTGGGACTGTGTTACACCTGCACTTTGGATTGCTGGTTCTGGGTCAGTGATAAGTGAAGGGAGGAGGACAATATAAGTGGTTCAGTCAGTGCGATAATGAGAAGTCTAATTTATACTGGGCTCTACTTTAAGTTGTGAAATGAAATGTAAAATTATAAATTAAATGTTTAAAGTTCAGTTGCTGCTTTGACAATTATTAACATGAATTACTATTTTTCTGTCTCCCTGTCCTGATTCAGGAAGATCTGAACTATGCTGCATGACATATAATTACATTGTTTATACATGAGGATTTTGTTATAATTTTCTTTTGAAGTGTGGGCTTTTTATTCATCTTCTGGGGCTACATTTTTCCATCCTATCAGGCTGGTGGTATATAGAGGAAGTTTGCTATAGTAAATCTGTAGAAGTAGTAGTAGAAGTCTGTATAAATACTGTTTTCTTTATTTTGTTGTTGTTTTAGTATTTAGTTACCGTGAGTTACATAAGTTTTTTAGGTGACGCCTTGTCTTCTTTATGAAATGCCATTGAGGGCGAAGTCGAGCTGGTGTTAGGACTTTGGCAGCCAGCTGCAGGTGCCAGCAGCGCTTCCCTTTAACATGTTCAGACTTTTATTTGATTATTAAATCTGTTAAGAGAAGATGGCTGTTTACACATATTTCATTTTCTTCGAGAGTCCCGATCTGGATGAAGGAAAAAGGAAGAAAATAGAAACATATTTCAACATTCAGCGCAAATCAGGAGGTGGCGACTGCAGCTCGGTAAAACAAATAAAGGATAACGTTTACAGCATCGCTTTTAGGGACAGAGAGGGTAAGACATACGATTGTTTGTCTATTAAGTTGTTTTTGTCGTCGATTTCTCAAATTATGTCGTAACTCGTTATGCCGGTGAAAGCGAAAGTATTTCTGCCCGTGACTAAGCGAAATCGTGCACTCAAATGTTTATATTTGTTTAATGAAACAGACGATTTTACAGTTTGCAGACCAGACATACAAACTTTCTGACTGCATATGTTCAACTTCGTCAGATTTATCAGTTGTCACATTGTTTAAATGTAAAAACATATCAGTTCTCTTTCACTTTCACTTTGAGTACAGGCTGCTCTATGAGAAAAATCTAAGACTGATATATTGATATGATGTCTCTGTTATGATCTCTTAAAATTAGGTAAATAGTTCTGCAAATCCTAAATGGTATCATTCAAATACTATCCGTGCTGTTGCTCTAAAGTGGAAAGTAGGCCAATGTCATAAGTCACATGATGTAAAATTATGTGTGATGGGTCATTAGTCTAATTTCTGTTGTGTTGAGAAATTCCTAGAAAAACAACAACAAAACAAACAATGTTTTCTGTTTTTTTGTTTGTTTGTTTTTTGTCTTTTTATTTCAACGTGTATTGATTCATGTACTTTTTTAAAAATGTAATAATATACCTTTTTTCTATCACAGCTCAGCAGAGAGTCCTGCAGAAATCTGCGCATGTGTTGGAGATTGCAGGCCATCAACTGGTCCTGACTGTGCGAGACAATCAAGACAACTCCTCTCCCAACACTACCTCCACTCCAGGCCAGCCAGTAAGGGTTTGTATAAAAATATTCTAAAGTAGTGTTTCATCTCGCAGTAAATGTAGACACAAAGATAAGTGTGAATGTCCAATAACTCTAGTCAGTTACAAAATACATTTTGTATAATTATTAGCATTATAAGTCATCATAGGCACTGGTTGGAAAGAAATGTCCTAAGGTTAAAGGATCCAATCTCAGGTTAAAATCAATACCAATATCAATTAACAATGTAAAGATAACTTATATGGACCAGAGTTAGGGATATTGAATGTTTACAGTTAGTCAGTATAATCTCAGAGGTGGCAACACAAACCATACAATGGTAGTTATAGTTATAGTTAGGGTTAGGGTTAGAAGGTAGACGTCTCAATCATTAGAAATAATAACTAATACTCATTCTTTTCAACAGCAGAGTCAGCAGGCCATTCTTGATTCAAGCCTGCCACCAAGTGGTGAAGAATATGAACTACAACTTGATACTTACCTCCTTTGTTACCTAAAGGAAAGTCCCAAGGCTGGGAAAGAATTTGAGAGCAAACTTGCCTCTGCAGCCTGCTCTGCTCAGCTTTACCCAGATGAGGGGAAGGTTTTAGTCAAGAATTTAGCTCAGCCTGGTGCTGGAGTTAAAAAGTGGGAAGCTGAGGTGGACAAACTATTTGAAAGTGTTAAAAAACAGTACCTCTGCCACTATGAGACGGACTCTCACAAAGTCAAAGCTTTGCTTCAGTCCTGCAAGTCTCAACAAATCACAGATGAGGTGAAAGTGTACAATGAGGCTGGGATGGCTGTTGTGGTTGGGGAACAATCTCAGGTGAATTCCAGGTTGATGGATATAGAGGACTTGTACGTTAAAGTTCGAGGGTCACGTTTAAGTGAGAGGCAAACCAGCACTCGTCGACTAGGCAAGGCCAAGCTCGGCCTTCTCTGGAAAGAGATTGAGCATGGTTTGCAAAGAGATTTTGCAGGAGTCAAGGTGACACAGGGAGATGCAGGACAGTTAGTCCTGGAAGGTTCTGTGGAGGAGATCCTTAAAGCTGGAGATTGGATCAGTGAGAAGGAGAAATTAGTGTTCGAGAGATCTGTTGCTAATATGAGCCCACATCTTCTGGCCTTCCTGAGGAAAGCATATGGAGGTCCAGGGCCCCTAGGGGACTTTTTAGGGGTTGGTGACAAGTTGGAAATAGAGTTACGAGACACAGAGCTACGCCTCTTCTCTCTCTTCACTGGTAATCTGGATGACACAGAAAAGGCACTGCACAGCCGGTTCAAGGAACTAAATATTGATCTTCCTAACTGCTCTATGCCATCTGAACTTCGTAAAACGCTTGAGACCAAAGCAAATGAGATGAACCAAGGAAAATGTAGAGTCCGGTTTATGTTTAGTGCAGACAAAACAGTGTGCTTACTGGGCCACACCAAAGAGGTTGAAGAACTGAATGAAGCTGTCATACAGTTTATTTTGGATCAGGCAAGCATTGAAGGCAAAGTTATACTCCCTTTCCCAGATTTAGTACAGCTCTTACCAGAATTGCTGCACCTGCATGGTTTTGACTATTCAGGTGTTACCTTCCACCCTTTAACATCTTCCTCTAGGCCCATGATGATGTTGGAAGGACCATCGAGAAAAGTGACTGAGGTCAGGAACAGACTTGGTCCGTTTCTGGACTCTCTTGTTGAGGACAGAGTATCCATTGATCTGCCAGGGGCAGTAAGGTATTTCCTAAGTCACTCTGGAAGAGACAACCTTTTAAATGTTAGTCATTCTCAGAAGTGTATAATAAAGCTTCATGAACAACCTCACTCTGCTAGACAGAATTTGGCATCTGAACTTAATAAAGAAGGCACAACACTTGCCAGCTACTGCCTTCATGATGGGCTCCAGGTCCTGGTATGTCAGGGTGACATCACCAAACAGGATGCTGATGCCCTGGTGAATGCTGCAAATGAGGATCTGGACCACTGTGGAGGGGTTGCAGCTGCACTGAGTAAAGCAGGTGGCCCTGAAGTACAGAAGGAGAGTAGTGCAATAGTAAAGCAGGTGGGGAAAATTCCTACAGGTGATGTGGTAGTGACGACAGGGGGGAACCTAAACTGCAAGAAACTGCTGCATGCTGTTGGGCCTGTTGGTGGACAATCAGGTAGCAGAGAAAGGGTCTTACTGGAAAAAACTGCAGAGTCTGCTCTGGACTTAGCAGAACAGATGGAGTTCAAGTCCATAGCTATGCCCTGTATCAGCTCTGGTATATTTGGTGTTCCTGTCAGAGTGTGCTCAGAGGCTATTGTTACAGCTGTTAAGAAGTTTGGTAGTCAGGGAGGGAGAAGTCTGAGCAAAATCATTCTTATTGATAACAGAGGAGAGGTGGTGAGGGCCATGCAAGAAGCATGTGACAGGCTTCTCCAACCAATAAGTACAGGAAACAGAGCTCCAAGAGATTTTGGGTTCCCGATGGATGCTGCTGCTCAAGACACTACCAGAGGAGCCACTGCTGGAAATACTGGAGGTTGTGTCCTTGTGCAGATTATTCAGGGAACTTTGGAGACCCAGCAGGTGAGAAACATTTCTGAGGTGTTGATGCTGCATTAGTACATTTGTTTCCACTCAATTCAATATGTGTCAGATGCTAATTTGCCATGGCTGTCAGGAACTTTTATGCTTCAACAAAGATACAATTAGATTGTTGTATTCTCTTAGGTGGATGTCCTTGTATCTCCAATGGCAAGCCATGATCCTCTGTCTACCCGTGTTGGAAATATTTTGTCCAACATGGTTGGACCACAGCTGACTGCAAAGTTTCATACAGAAGCAGGAGGAGCAACACTGCCTGGTGACACAGTCCTGGTGGAGGGCTTGCCTGCACTTCGATCTAAAGCAGTGATCTTTCTCAATCTTGTCTCTTGGGATAATAACCAACATGGAACTGCAGTTCAGGTGAAATAGTATTCAGTATAGTGTCGAGTGAACATGTTTTTGTAGGTTTTGTGAAACCAGGGCTTGTTGTGTGTTTTGTTTTCCCTACCTTTTTAAAAACTATCTTTAATCTTCAGGCTCTGAGACAGGGGATCAACAAAATCCTGGCTCGCTGTGAAAACAGAGGCTTTTGTTCAGTTGCCTTCCCTATGCTTGGGACTGGTGCTGTCCTGCGTTTTCCTCACAGTTTGGCATCCAAGGTTCTCCTGGAGGAGATTAATGGATTTGAACAGAGCCGAGCCAGCAGAGCATCTTTCAACGTTCATATTGTCATTCACCCCAATGACAAAGAATCTAGCAAGGTAAAAGAGATGCTTTAGTTACTCTTCAACAAAAGAAGGATTGTAATAAAATTAACAGCATGTTATTGATCATATTCAGGCAAGAAGACACTAATTTCATACTTTCAAGGAACTTTTGATATTTATTTTGTTTTTCACTTTAATGTGAATAATTTAGTCCACAATCAGATTATCAGTATTCCAGCATTCTGTCTGCAAAAAGTGAATTTCACGGTTCATTAATGTTAGAGTTCATTAGCATAATCACTTGTGGAACAACAACTAGATGCCATTTTGTTTTTTGTTTTTTGTTTTGTATGTGGAACTGGAATAAAAACCCCTCACTGTGTCTTTACAGGCCTTCCAGTCTGCTCAGAAAACTTTGCATCTCAGAGGATTCACAAATGATGCTAACCCTGATCAAGGTTGGTATGAATAATTTCTTTTCAGTTTTATGTTGAGCAAGCCTTTTCAAGTCAATTACTTGTTTTCAAATTCCAAACTTTAATTTTAAGACCACAAGGGGGCAGAAAAATATCACAGACTCACACAGCTATTAATGTACTGTATAAAAGTTACTGTCAACCATTACAGTAGCTACTTAAACATCCAGCAGAAAACTGTTTTAGATTTCACAAATTCTGACATAACTACTCGGCTCTGAACTCTGATAAAATGCCTTCTTCGTCTATTGGTAAATTTTAACAATAAGTTAAAAGAGGCGTGTGTTGTCAGTCTGTCAGTTGCTTCAATGTTAATATCAAACATATATGCAGATTTAATTTAGTAAAAAACCTTTCTTTCTGTCTTATTTCTATGATTGTAGCTTCCTTTTATCGCCATGTCTCTGTAAATAATGATGAGGTCACAGCCTTGCTGGGTGGAGTCAAGCTTCAAATGGTCCAAGGTGACATCATAAATGAACGCACTGATGTCATTGTCAACACAACGGACTTCTCTAACAACCCATCTGGTACAATCTAAATGTCTTTATTGAAATATACAATACACAGAAACAAAGTACCTCACAGTATGACCCTATGTTGGATCCTAACTCTGTATTTACAAACTCAACAGGCGTCTCCAAAGCCATTCTGATTGCAGCAGGGCCCACTGTCCAAGCAGAGTTAGCACAAGGTAAGCCTTAATAATGGACTAAAAAATACTGTCAAAATACCTTTTAAGGGTTTAATGATCTAACACCATGCTGACTGAGCCTATGGCCCACTGATAATGCATTTATTACATTATAGAGCATTACAAACTCAGTGTCAGTGATGACATTCGTGGAAACAGTCACAAGCAGTGCACAGTTAGTAAAGAGTTTTCCATCACCCAGTAGGGAGGGTGCTGGGAGGGTATGCAGGGCTAATGCAACACACTTGCTATTCAACTCACTGTGGTGTGACGTACTGATGTAGTCACATGATCAACACTGTTTTGATCTCTGGGAAGTGAGGTACACAAACACACCTGCATTACTTCCTATCACCATAGGTGCTGTGAGAGAGCATGAAACACAGATCTCAGAGATTGTTACTTTAACCACAGTCACGTTCTCTTCTTCAACTTAGTGTCACAAGCCCAAAATCTTATAGAGAAAAGAAATCCAAAAATTATGTTTTTGATCATGATATTTTTTTTTGGACAGTGGGGATTCCAGCTGACTATATGTGCACCACAGGATCCGGGTTGCTTGGCTGCAGAGAAATTATTCATGCTAGCTTTATGTGTGACACTCAGATGATTCGCAAGAACTGCAAAAAGATTCTGAAGCAGTGTGAGACCAAAGGCTATCACTCAGCAGCCTTCCCAGCAATCAATACTGGTTTGTACTATGTGCATGTGTGTGTTTTGAGTGGTTGTGTGCATAGTCATGTGTACTTATGTATTCTGTCAACACCAACTTTGTTTGTTTCTTAATCTTAAAAATAGCAGGACTGCATCTAAGAAGTTATATTATACATCAAAAACTAATGGACTGTCTTTTGGACTATAGTATTAGCCGCCAATGTTTTTCATTTTCTAAATAAAGTATTATTATATTATTTATATTGTTTCAACTGTAATTTGTTAATTGTTTTTAAGTCTACAGTTTATTTTGAGTTATTTTAGTATTGAAATAGTTGATTTCTGATTTACCATTTACAAGCTTTTGCAACACTATTCAAAGAAGAAAAAAATTGTGGCCTACTACTATAGGCCAACAGACTACTTTTGGTCACAAATACACTTTCAAAATAAAGTAGAAAGGTTATGAGAAGTCACAGCAACAATGTAAATGGAATCATCAGTGGCATCCCCATCTGAATTCCCAACCATTGTCTTTCTATCCCATCAGGTGCAGCAGGTATGGACTCCGTTAAAGCTTGTGAAGCCATGCTGGATGGCATAGCCTCTGCTATTAGGGACTTGAAACCAACTTCCGTGTCACTTATTCGCATTGTCATCTTGCAACAACAGGTCTTCCAGACTTTTAGGTCAGAAATTCATCTTGTTCATCCAGCAACAAACAGATGACAAAAAACAGTTTTAATACAGTTTGCATTCATTAACTGGTCTTATCATTTGGTTAAAATGACCTAACTTTTAATGTGATTTTGTAGATCAGAGCTGGAGAAGCGCTTTGGACAAATTGCCACTTGCCGCCTTGGCCTGAAAGGTATGTATTTATTGATTAGATGATTACCAAAGCCTCTGTAGGCTTCCTCCTCAAGGAATAATGCATTTTGTGCAACATTTCATTGCTATCCATTCAATAGTTGTTGAGATATTTCAATCTGTACCCAAATCATAGCTTGACAGACTGACTTTTTGCCTTTGCCATGCCTGAAGCAGTCAGTCCACAAGATAAATTGTAATTTTACAAAATAATTGTACATATAAACTGTTTTTTGTCAAGTGAATGGAATCAAATATCCCAACATTTCTTGTCAAATTGTGCTGTTAACCTTTGCACCATGAATGAAGGGTGCTGCTGTATTATCCATGACAACAATATTTGACTTACCAACAAATGCAGAATTAAAGAGCTGGGTAAAAGGATAAATCAAGCTAGAGGACAGCCAAAGAAATGTTCCCCAATACAAAACAACAACGTTTTTCATTGTAAGTGGTGTAAAGGTTTAATTAATGGTTAAATAATCTTTAATTAGTTAGAACTTTTTATGTACAAATAAATCAAATCAAATTGTCAGTTTGGCACATGAAAAAAATGCAAATTTGCGCGACTCGAATAATTGAAATGATGAGGTGTCACATCCTCATTTTTGTCTTTCTTCTGCTCTTTTTTTGTAGAAAGAGCTAAACAAATACTCAAGAAGTGTCAAGAAAAGTGTTCCAAAACATTCACGTCTTCATCACCAGAAGGCGAAACCTTCATCTCCTCAAAGCCCCAACCAGCTGACATACGAGTGATTGGTTGTGGTACAGGCATCAGCAGGACCATCAAAACAGATCTGGAGAGGCTCCTGCAGCAGCAGCTGATAGAAAGAGAGGTGGATGTCCATCATTTTTCCAAGCTTGATGCCATGGAGATGGAGGCAGTGCATGCAAAAGTCAAATGCCTAGGAATAAGCCTGGAGCACAGGAGGCGTCAAAGTGTCAATGGCAACAGAGCTAGAGCTGGAGCTAGAGATAGGTCAGCCTCAGTAGATGTCTATGTGCTGAAGGGCCTAAAAGAGGATGTTTTGAGTGTCACTGACCTAGTAAACAAAGCAATCCAAAAAGCCCTTTGTGAAGACCTCCAGGATAAAGATGAAGCGATGTTGGCTCTTACTGTCCAGTGGTCAATGCAGGATGTGCAAGGAGAATGGCAGGAGCTGAGCCTGCGTGACAACACTGTGCTGGAGACGGCTCACATAACAGGAGAAGTGTCTGTAGATGTGAAGGCACCAAACGACAGCATGGCGAAAGTAAACCTGAAGAAACGAGAAGCCACAGATCAGTTAACGGGCATCACCTACAGAGTGAAAAGGAGCGAGACTGAAGCAAGTATGACACATTTTGTAGTTTCCACTTTTTACTTCTGATTTAGCCACTCGTTCTGTATTTTCTTTTTGAACAAAAAACAGTCTACATCTTTGAATTTGTCAAAAAGGCTTAATTACTTTGTTATAATAATAACATTCATTTCTTTGATTTGTACTTTAGACTTGCCATCAAACTGGGAACCTATGGACAGAGAAGGCTTTAAAAAGGTTGAGCTGCAACCTAACTCATCAGAGTACCAGAACGTAGTCAAGGGTTTCTGCAAAAAAACTAAATACAACATCTGCAAAGTGAGTAATGCCAACACAAAAACAATGTATAAGCATTACAAACTTACAGTAACATGTCATTAATTGTGTGCTTTGTGATTTCAGATTGAACGTGTGCAAAACATCTACCTATGGCATGCCTATACTGTGTGTAGGGAGCGTATACTTTCCAAGAACGGTCCAAACGACCTTGGGGAGAAGACTCTCTACCATGGATCATCAGCAGAGTCATGCAACTGCATTGAAAGGGATAGATTCGACAGGAATTTCGCAGGAAAACACGGTAAGAAATTGTATCATATGCTATATTTAAGCCCCTTAAAAGTTAGATTCAAATCCTAAATATTTTTATTTAACAGTATAGACACATGACTAAACAAAAAAACCTAACTTGATATGATTATTTTATTATGTTTTCTGTCATAGCTGTTGCATATGGACAGGGAGTTTACTTCGCAGTCGACGCAGACTATTCGGCAGGAGGATATTCCGCACCAGATGCAGCAGGCATGAAGAGGGTGTATGTTGCTCGTGTCCTGACCGGCCGTTACACAGTTGGTAATTCCTCTATGAGGCGCCCCCCTCCTCGTGCGTCTGACCCCACTGACTGCTTCGACAGTTTGGTGAACAACCAACAGTCGCCCTCTATGTTCGTGATCTTCCACGATGACCAGGCCTACCCAGAATACCTTGTTACCTTCCGCAAACTGTGAGAAGGTTATGATACAGTACTGTACTGCTTTTTCACAATCACCTGTTTAAAAATAGTAATCAGCTAAGAATGCCTTAAATTCCTACTTACAGTTAATGCTATATTTTTTTTCCCTGATTTGATTTTAAAGCAGTGATCATACCTCAGAAACACAAAAGCACTTTATAGTATAACAAAAAACAGCTAGATGTGGTGACATGTGAGATGTGGTAGGTCAGCTGATCAACCACAGCACTATAGAGTGGACAGATTTTGAACAAAGCATGTAGTTAATTATTACATTCACCACCTGTATTGAACAGCCTTGTATTGAAGGACAATACTGTTGCCACTGAAACACTCCTTGCAATTTTTTTCATAATTTACAAAAGACTTATTATAGTACATTAAAATGATATATTTTTAGGCAAGTTACCCCTGTAATGGACAGCAACAGTGATCTTGTCAGAGATGAAGGAATATTTTTAATTTTTTTTAAATTCTGTGTATTGAGAAGGGTGATTTCATTATTGTTTCAATATTTTGATTCTCAACAGATTCTAATATTTGTTACATCTTATATCTTAGGGGTTTTGTTGACATTATTCATCCAATTACCTAGTTTCAAAATGTTGTACAACCAACTGTTGCATTGCTTGTCTGTATGTGACAGTTTTTTTATCTATAATCCTTCTTTAACAATAAGAAATAAACAAAAATAATTTTCATTTCTTTGAATCTGCAATGATTATTGTGTCTGTGGAATCCAAAGTGTCTGTGTTTTAGTAACAGTGTTATATATGATTTGAAAAAGCACACTAAACAACAATCATTGTCACATTATGAACATAATTGATACACCTTTATTGAAAATTTAATAGTACAGTAGCAAACCTTTCTCAACAAGGCAAATGAGATTATAATATATATGGTGGCATAAAATGGTTACAATCAAATAAATGTAGTATACACACTCCTGGTATATAGTCAAACTATACTAGATTATTAAAAATGGAGAATAATACAGTCTAAACTTAATTCACATGTTCATGAGAAATACAGAATAGACACTTATTTCAACATGACATATAAAAGAAACAAGAAACTATGCATGCAAGTTTTGAAAAAGTCCTTAAATCAATTAAATTATACAAATATACAAGTGTCATTATTGCCCTCCCTGAAAAAAGAGCTGCATTCCCATTTTTAACAAAGACAGAACATTGAAGTGTTTACAGCGGCAAAGGTTACATCACATTTTATAATCTTTCCCTCACTATCAAAAGATTGATCAATTTTAAATCATAATATGTTCATACGCTCCACACAGGAAAAATCAAAAATCCACTGAATGATGAGTAGTTATTTCCATTATCACTAATCTTCTGACCCTCCCAAAGACGAACATTGACCTTGTCCCCCACTTGTAGCAGCAGTATGGCACTGTTAGATCCAGAAGTGTTGTGTGGTTGATCACGATACCATGACACCACTTGATATCCATTTCGGAACAAACTGCCACCAGTAGATCCATTCCCTCCCCACCAGTAAGACGTGAAGCTGAAATAATAGGCTCCTGGCACTGGTGCAGTGAAATAACCTGTATCAAACAACAATTTAGTATAATTATAATTTTAAAAAAAAAACATACACTGCATATTTCAAAGAGGATCACTGAAGTACTTTTATAAGACCATAACTTCTGTTTGTCTCATCAGACCAGAATACACTTTCATGGGTGGTTTATGAATGGAAAGAAAACAAAGTAAAAGAAGGTAACATATGATTGATTTTAATTCTGCACACTGAATACTGACCTGTGACTGGACTGTATGCATTCCCGATGTTTGACACAACATTGTGGTACACCAAAGGATAAACAGAAGTCATAGGACCAATGGTACCATTCACTGGTAAAGTAGCAGAAAAGGCCACCCGAGGCTGTCCTGGGAGATACAATCATACATATCAGTATAATACATTTTTCAGTTTAATGAAGCCAGAGCTGCTCTGGTATCAAACATTACTTTGCGTATTGAGTTGTTGTTAGAGTGAGGACAAATAAAACTGTCCCATACAACCATTGTTAAAAATAGCATATGTTATTACCTCGAACCATTGTGCCCAGTTTAGTCACAGTTCCGGTAAACGCAGCCAGCTGCTTCTCACTGGCCTCCAGCTTTTTCTTTGTTTCATCCAGGGCTCTCACAGTGGCATCCATCCTCTCTCCCAACGCCCCCAGCTCCTTCCACAACATGTAGATGGGTGGCTCAAAGCTTTCCTGGGTTGTTGTTGTGTTTGATGTCAAAATAGCCGATGTGTCTTGCCTTTGGTTGGAATTCTGGTTGTCATTATTATCTGCCAGGCCTTTTTGTGTCAGCTCAGTGAGTGTCTCGCTCTTGTTGCTTTCAGCTTGGCCATTAGATAGACCAGCAAGCAAGCACACCAGTATGATCACTGATATTGTTGCCATTCTCCAGATTGAAGGTATTTGGATTTGTGGGAGTCGTGTTAAGAAACACACACATATATATATATATGTCCAGGTTAATTATTATCATTTATGGTTCAAGTGTGCGTCATTGAGAAATGAAGGTGTGTCCCCTGTGTGTGCCTTCACTAGTTCTTTGGTGGCTTGGATCAAATTTTAAAAAAACATGCAACAATTCCCTGCAAACATGTGTTTCGTAAGAGTCTTCCTTATGAAATATCTCATAGCCTATGGTACACAAGAGGGGAATGTTTTGTTTTGATGTGACATGCAAGACCAAGGGCACACGCACACACAGGTGCGCACACCAATGGCCTCTTCTGAAGAGGATATTGTTCCAGGATTGAGCAGTGAACTGTAGTTAGATGCTTGACCATGCATGTGAACACAGCCTCTCCACAAGGATTTATATGAATGCAGCCACACACTAAGTGTATTGTCAGTCTTTCTTGGTTGAAATTGCAGGAAGGTGTGGTGTTACGTATTTTTACACTTTATGACAGCATCATATCAGAATAATATAACATTTTGACAAACTTCCTCCTCACACTCAGTACTGTTGCTGCGGGTGATGTTTTAAAGTGTTAGTTCACTCCAATCTCAGGTCAGGTGTGCAGATAGTTTTGGTTTTATCTGATGTGGTTTTGAGATATCTGTCTCTGAGATGTGTGTCTCCAACCCCAAAACAATGGAGGAGAATGGAATTTCATTTGTGCTGCTTAAAAACTCGACTGTGTATTTCCAGAAACTGTCACGGTTACTGTAGATAGCTGTAGATAATGCAACTCTCTGTGACGGTTATCTTTGACGCTGTTTTTTTCAGAGGAAGTAGACAGTATATGTGAACATGTGAGTTTCACAATGTCACTTTTCACAGCTAAAATTCCATTCGCCTCCATTGTTTTGGTATGTAGGTAGACATTTCAGATACAGGTAACTCAACATGTCAATAGATAAAAATAAACTATATTTTATGTATTTTTAAATACAAAAATAATGTTTTCTTTTGTCATCTGAGATATGCGACTTTTATATACTGCTAAATGTTTTAAAATACCAAAATATTATTTTTCTACCTTGTTTTTTTTCCCAGCTTTACCAAAACTTTACTAAACGTTGACCCCAAAAACCCCTCATAGTCACTGACAGAACAGTACAGACTGAATCCCATACTGCTTTTACTTTAGGGATATTAAGTGAAAATTGTAAAAAAACATAATAAAATGAAATAAAAATAAATAAATAATGAGTGTCTAACCCAAAAGGTCAAGCACAGGCCATGGTGGAACAAATGTAGCCTTGATGAAGGTTACAATGACGTGCATGCTGGGATTCTGCTGAAACTTAATCTGTTTGACCCAGTAGCCATAAATAGCTGCTTGTTTATGTCCAGTGCATGTCAAAGTTGAGTCTGGGACAGGGAGAGGATTTAATCTTGACAGAAAGATTTGAGACTTGAGTAATTATGAGAAGGAGCAGTAGATTCATGCTCAGTTTTGCTAGATGTAATCCTAATAACCACTAGTAGAGGAGAAAAATAATACTGCCATGGAGTTTACCAGGCGTTACCTGCCAATGGAATGGGAAGAGCGATGGAGGAAAGAGAAGGAGAGGAGGAAAAGAGTGATTGAAGAACGTGGAGAAGAAGGGATAGAACAGGACAAGCGTGAATTGAGAAGGATTGTGGCCTACAATGACTCCAGAATGGGGCTGATGAGCGGTAGGTGTGAAAAAGAGGGGACAGACGTCAGGGTCAGGTACGGCAGTGGTTGCAGTCAAGAGGGTATTGGAGAGCATATGAGTGAGAAAGTGCTCAGAGATGAAGGATTTGGTGATACCATCCGCACATACCACAGCAAAACCTATCCTAAACAGGCCTTCATTGCACTGAAAGAATTCCAGGATTCATCACTTCTTACAGACCTGACACTGACGACTGAGAATGGGAACAGCTTCAATGTACATTCCCCTATTGTGGCTGCTGTCAGTCTTTTAATTGAGCAACAACTGAGGGAAGAAAGCAGAGTGCAATCAGACAAAGATAAGAATGTAGGAGTCCATAAGTGGTACCTGTCTCTGGGTCCAGAGGTTGATCATGTTGGGTTACAGGCAGTTTTGGAGTTTGCCTACACTGGGGTTGTATTATCTTTAAACAAAGATACCATGGCACAGATTAAGGCAGCAGCTCAAGCACTGGGGGTTCCTAGAGTGCTAGATCTTTGCATCGAAGAGGAAATTACAAAGAAAGATGAAAATCCTGACAAAGAAAAGAAAAATATCCCTGTTACAGAACAGTTGAAGATTACTCTTCAGTCCATTGAAAAGCTCTGGGCAGGCAGAGTGGGCTGTGATGTAATTTTGGATGTAGATGGAGCCTTATTCCAAGGTTGGTACACTTTATATCATTCCTACTGTAATTGTGCTGTATATTTTACAAAATTTGATAATGGTCAAAGTATGAAAACTTATTTTGTCCTCCTCTAGTTCACAGAGTTATCCTGGCAGCTAGCAGTGACTATTTTCGTGGCATGTTCACTTGCGGGATGAGGGAATCCAATCAAACCTGTGTTGCCCTTCCCTTCCTGTTAGCTTCTGAGTTACAGGCTCTAATTAGCTGCTCCTACAGTGGGACCCTTCCACTCAGCTGGGACTGTGTTTTTGAGATCACCTGCACAGCTCTCCAGCTTCAGTTCCAGCCTGCCATCTCACTTTGCCTTGACTTCATACGACAGGAAATAGAAGCTAGGTCCTGCCTGGATGTGGCATCTTTTGCTGAGGCTTATGGGATGTCAGAGCTCCTTGAGGAAGCCAATGACTTTGTACTGAGGAACTTCTGGGAGGTGTCAGCCACTCCAAAGTTTCTTGACCTACAAGCGGATAAGCTTCTAAATTTTCTCCACTGTGATGGTCTATGTGCGCCCTCAGAGTTGGCTGTATTTCGAGCCGTAATCTCCTGGTTGGAGGCTGATCCTGGGGAGAGATTGGGTCAGGCTAGCTTACTGATGAAGGGAGTTCGCTTCCCACTCATGACCTTTCGAGAGTTCAGGGAAGTCAGGGCCATTAATCTGCGTATGGAGTCCTTTGGAAGCCAGGAGGTGGACCTATATTGCCCTGCACTCAAAGAATTTGGTTTCAACTTTCCAGAAACCCAGAACCAATGCAGAGTCAGGCAACCTAAAGATGCTCTGGTTCTGGTCGGGGGAGACCAGTTGAACCCAGATGTGGGTCTACGAATGCCTAGCAGGGAGCTGTGGTTCGCAAACTCTCTACGCAGTGGCACAGGGTTGGTGAAGGAGATAGAGTGGAAAAGGCTGGGTGAGATGCCAGAAAAGCCAAAGTTCAGGCATGGAGTTGCAGTAATGGATGGAAGGCTGTATGTGGTTGGAGGATGTTACTTCTATACCAAGGATGACATCATGAAATCCAGCTACAGGTAAACAGAGACAGAGTCAGTGCACAAATATTATCTTCTCACTTTCACTAACCCAGATTGTCACACAGATGCACAACTGTGGTCTAACCCTCCCCATCTTTACTTACTTACATTTATTTCACACATGCTAGTTATGACCCTGTGCAGGACAGCTGGAAGAGGTTGGCTGACTTGCAGGAGTTTAGAAGTAACTTCTCAGTTGTGGTACACGAGGAGCGACTTTATGCCATTGGTGGAGATAAAGAGATCAACACCAACGTAGACAGTGTGGAGATGTACAACACTGACACTGACTCTTGGAGGTAAGATTAATGCTTAAAACAGTACCTAATGCTACTTTTACCACACGCCATTTTTGTCATGTTAAAAAATGTTTTGCTTTCATCCTAACAATGTGACTGTAAACTTCTGGAGATTGATTTGTTTTACCACTGCAATTTATTCCTGTCTGATCCCTCCTGTTTTGCTCTTTTCAGCTATGTCCAGCCCCTGGACCAGGCTCTGAGTGGCTATGCTGTCACTGTCATAGATGAAGGAATCTTCATCTCCGGAGGTTTCAACTGTGAGTATGTGTGTCTGGTTTCCATGTTTCTGTACCACCCGGAGACCGGAACCACCTACTTGGCAGACATGATCCATGACCGGGCCCAGCATTGCATGGAGGCCCTGCGAGGCCACCTTTATGTTGCCGGCGGTGTGTGCAACCTGCGGAAGTTTTACACTGACCAACAAGTCTGTGAGATGTATGATCCTTCAACTGATTCCTGGACTGCTTTTGCAACATTACCTGTGCCCCATGTGAGTGCAGCATCAGTCGTCCTGGAGGAGAAGATTTATATACTGGGAGGTTACAGCCAGGATGACTATAGTGAGTCTGGACTGGTCCATCGGTTTGGTCCCAGCACACAGCGATGGGAGAACGTGGGTAAACTGCCTGGGGCTGTTGCTGACATTCGAGCCTGTCTGATGCGATTGCCCCAGCATGTAAGAAAGTAACAGGCTGGACAACTTGACAGTGAAATCCAGTTACACACAATAATCAAAATGTGGCAAAAATATGAAAATTATAGCAATTGTTAGAAATTGACAGACTTTTTGGTGTGATATTCTAGTAAACCTAAATAAATTACACTATTAGTTGTGCTTTTTTCATTGTCAAAATATAACATAAATTAGTGGAATTAATCCATTGACTGCTGTAAATGCCAGGTCCTTTCTGAGGAAGTAGAAATAAACACTACCAAACATCCAGGGACCCCAAAAGCCCAGGTTTACTACCTATCAGTCTTCATAATTTGATTGATTTCGAATAAGTTAGAAATGTGTACAACTTAAGTACTATAATTAATAATATCAACTATGAAAAATATTCCATCTTGTGGCCCTTTTCTTCAAGAGAGGCCTTGGGCCAAAATCGTGTTATAAAACCTGAATTTGTCTAGTTTTGTTAATTTGTTGTAAAGTAATGTTTCATCAAACTGTGCACCAAAAACCTGAACCAAGGTGGTATTACTCAATCATAGGAGAATTCAATGAGCATTGATTAATCATCAAGTGGTACCATGTATGATGGAGATCAATGGGGACCCAACAACACAATGTTTTTCCCCAGAGGATCCTACAGGATGTTAATATATACATAACTATTATCATATTTTTAAAAATAAATAAAACAACAACAGTCAGTTAACCCTAACCCTGTGATGTTTTATTAAACAGACAGATGATTATTTTGTATGTGTTTAACTTCAAAAACATAAAAACAGTCACAAAGGAGATAAAGCTACACTTCACACAATATCTTACAGAGAATTGTAACATAAAGTCAATTTAGCTTTTTTCAGGGCTTTGATTACGCTTTGCAGCAAATGTTTATATATTCACCTCAGTTAAAAAATATATTTTAAACACCTAATAGTAGTATTTGTCTCATGCAAGTACCAAGCTGTAGTGGTTAAACATTTGTCAAAAAGAATGTAACACAGTAGATATTTCAAAATCAACAGGGCCACAAAAAAGTTGAATTTCTAAAACAGGTTAAGGTGCTAAATTATGTTTAGATTTTAGATAAAGTACTATATATACAGTATATACAGTACTATCCTCTCTCTAAGGGAAAGGTATATGATCCTTAAATTAATTATGTTTAAATTTAAGTTACACTTGATTTAACCCATGTTTGATCATATAAATAATACATTCTTATTTTTTGGATTTTAGGAAGGCATCTCAATAAATCATAATAAAAATGTGAAGAAATCAATCTCAGGATAATTGAACTTAAAGGAATCAGAAAAACAAAGAAAGCATCTTGTTCACATTCTTAACCTTTACATTTACTTTGTTGGGAATACAAGGAATCCACTGAAGACACTTGTATTTATTTTTCCACCTTGCCACAGGATGATGTTGACAGTATCTCTGTGATTCAGCTCAAGAATGACTGTGTTGCTGGTGGTGTCACTGGAATCCGGCCCTTTGAATTCCCAGGTGCTCACTTGGTACTTCCCGTTTTTCACCAAGATGGCTCCTGAGGTGTAGTAGGTGCTGTAGCCAAAAGTCATGAAGGAAAAGTGGTAAACACCTTTCTGTGGAGCAGTGAAGAGACCTGTAAAGGATGAAATCTAATGTTAGAGAACTGCATTTCCATCCTTGCTTGAGAGGATCTTTCCCCCACTTAACTGACCTTAGTCTGTATTGGTAGACATAAAAACTGACAACAGTTAACATTAGCCCTCTAAGGTGCACTGATATTAAATTTATTATTATTATTAGTAGTAGTAGTAGTAGTAGTAGTACTAGTATTAAAACTCGAAGTGCTACAAGACAAACAAAAGAAAAACCAAACATAAAATATCAGAAAATAATTAAAAGACAAAAGATCTATTAAAAATAAATGTTTTAGTCATCTTGTTTACTCTGTATACAGCAATTGAGGTTACTATTTATTTAAATATTGGTCTGTCATTTTCCGAAGGTTAAGTATATAGAACAAACCTGTTTTACAGTTGTAAGCATTGCCAATATTTGTGAAGACTTTGTTGAAAATCAGAATTTTGCTAGTGCCAGCAGTTCTGGGTCCAGTGAACACATCTTTGGATTCGATTATAGTTGCAGAAAACGCCACCTTTGCATTGACTGAAGAATGGAGAGTAACCAATGTTTAGTTCAGAGCTATTCATCTTTAAATATTTTACCTTTATTACCAATTACATGTCCAGTCTCAATTTTTCTTTTCTGCCCTTACCTCTTGCTTTCAGTTGGTCCACCTCTGGTTTGAGTTTACTTTGTTCCCCAACTCTTTTCTCAACTGACCCCAGTCTGTTTGTTATTCCTTTCAACAGAAATAAGTCATTATTTTAAAAAGGTGATTTTGCCTTTTTCCAAACCATTCCACAGTTGTGATTAAGAGAAACAAATGACTTTCAAAAATGGAGGGTTTAGGATTAGGAGTGTTTAAAAGTTTTTACACCTACCTGTATTTTTGTTCTTGAGAGAGTCGATGTCAGAAATCTGCTGGTCGACTGAAGTGTTTTGGATCCTCAGCTGTTCATCAACATGACTAAATTTGCTCCCAGTTTCTTCCATAAATTTAACAACTTCAGCTTTTTGTTCTTTGAGTTTTGCAGTGAAAGCTTAGAACAATAAATAAAAAATTTCATTGGACTACATTTTGTTCAGGACATTTTCTCATTCAATTCATGACAACTATTTTAATGGTGTCTGCTCTACTCACATATAATTTGGTACAAGTTTGCATATAAATATTAAAAGTTTTAAAAGTTACCTTCACTGTTGTCTTGTACTTCCTTTAGTTTAGCTCCAAAGTCTGTCTTTGTGGCATTTAGTCGGGTTTCAACTTTATCTTCAAGGTCCTGGGTTGTTGATTTAAGATGGAACAGCCCATCTTTATATAGTTTCAGGAGTTTTTGTGTTTCAGTGAACGCATCCTTGGTCTCTGTCTCCAAATCTTCAAGCTGGGCTTTTTTTCCCCTTAACTGTCTCTCGGTTATATTGAGTCTCTCTTCAATCCCAGTGATGTTTCCTCCTAGTCTTTCCTTGTGTTCGACCAGTTCTTGAATCTCTCTCTTCAGGATGGAAACATCAACGCCGTGTTTTTGCAGCTGTTCCCTTGTGTCATTGAATTCCGTCGATATTTTTAACTTCATCATTTTAAGCTCCTCTTGTACACTGGAAAATTTTTGATCAATTTCACCTTTCAGATTATTCATCTTTTTTTCCAGGTTTTTCATGGTTTTATCAAGTTGTTCAGTGTTTTTGTAGTTTGAGCACACAGTTGGTTTATTACTTCTTGCCTGTATGCTGTTGTGTACTTGGTCACACCTCCGTAAGTATTTGAGTTCTGAAGATGCAAGTCCAAATAAAGTAAGAAATAAAAGCATCTTCATGGCCATTTTCAGAGATAAAATAGGTTCTCTACTTAACAGTTGTCTGAAAAATTGTTCCTGTGCAAGAAGTGGAAATAAGTCTGTGTCAGCTCCTTTTATGTTCAAGGGAACAGCCCAAAGCTGACAATGAGGGTTAAGGAAGAACATTCTCACGCAAATATTTTGGGAATGTCCCTCGCCAATCAGGTCAAACAACGAGGAAACGAGAACCAGGAAATATCTTGAATTTTCTGTCTTGTGCCGTGCTCTCTAACTGTGTTTTTTGGCCATGCACGACACAATCACCACAGTGTCTTAATACATTTCTTAATGTTTTTTATTTATTTGAACCATCCAGATTCAGATTTCAGATTTCTCTACATTTCCTAGTCTTGAATAGACAGGCCTATCTCCACATTGCTGTGCCAAAGATAGAGAAAGGTCTGGCTGCACCCACTATCTGTTCAGCTATAGGAAAAGAAATGTTCTGGCTTGTTTGTATTTCTTGAAACCAATCACAAATGTTTTGAGTGGCATTAAGCCCAGGATGCTGTAATACTGCTCTAAAATGGAGGCAACCACAGATTTACTCGGCTGAGAAATGCCACACTGTGGTGATCTAAGCCAATCCGGAGCCAAACAATTAATTCACATATATTTAGTGCCATGTTCTATACATAATGTGTATGAGATGCATTTTCTGCTCATTTTAACCATCACATACTGTTTATATTCTGACTCATAAATAGTCTTTACATCAGTTCACATTCATAAATTCCCCATCAGTCATTAATTAATGTTTGTTTAGTGATCTTATTGAAAAAAGACATTCACAATCATTATTTTATAGTCCTGGAGAACATTTTAAAGAATATGATGAATAAAATGGTGTGTTTGAATGCTGATTTTTGATTTTTTTTTCTTCTTCTAATAAACACAACTCAAACTTGTACATGTATACATATGGATCAGCTTCACAAAAATAAAAAAAATGGTGGATTTTATTTCTATTTATTGTATCTATTTTATAGGGTGTTTTTGCTACTCTAAAATGTAGAAATGGGTCAAATTTGACCCTAAATAGTATGTAAGGGTTAAACCCATACACATGACAAAGAAGCATGCTGATCATAATGACCAAGCACAAGCAGATAACACATGCACACATTTCTCTATTTTTGAACAGTGCCACCCTCAACTACTCTGCATATTGTATATAAAACACAATATGAAATAAGTTGGATTGTTCATCTCTCTGTCTGCTCTTGTTTCATTAGTTGGTTCTTGCAACTCAAAGCTAAGCCATTAAAAATATGAAAGTATGAAACCAGCTGTACCACTTGGCGTCAGTCAAATCTAAGCTGATAGTAAACATTCCTAAAGAAGAAGAAAAAAGAAAAAAAAAGACAAAAGGCTCTCAGCACACATAGGCTTGTGTGTTATGACTATGAAATATGTATAGAGCATCACAAAATATCTGAAACTGCACAGATATTTTTATACTTTTCTTTTGTCTTTTACAGTCTGATTCCTTGACTCCCAGAAATTTAACACTACCATCATTTTGTCTGCATAGGCAAAATCCTTCACACCTGATATTTTCCTATAAATTGATGATTGAGCAAAGCTGATTGAAAGCATATACAGTGTGTGTGAAAATAGATCAACCCAGAAATGTAATTGATTCGAATAGATACTTTACCGACACACACTCACCTCCCATCATCCTCCCATAAGGCCTGCCGAGACACGACTTGAACTAACATTTCAACACTGATTACTCACTGACATTTAAGTACCCTTCTAAGTGAAGAGAGCAGGTACATAACGCTCCACAGTCTGCAAGGAAACTATCCGAGAGAACACACAATAACAATTGAAGAAATGGAGTTCAGGTCTTTGCTTCTGCTGACCCTTATGGGGTTCTTGATTGTGGAGCCAGGCTTTGGAGAGATAGCTGACCTGGCTATGAATGATTGGCTGAAAACTCAAATGGAGACAATAATGAACATAGGGGACAAACTGAAATATGTTGAAAAATATCAGAATGACATTGAAGCACTGGAGGCCAGGCTTAATGGGACTGTAGAGGAGCTGACAGAACAGAAAGCTGAAGTGACCAGACTGAAGAAAGAGAATGAAGGTACACTCATATAAATATCACACATATTTCTGCCCAAATTATGAGTAATGTATTTATTCTTTGTCGTTAACTAACTTAATTGTACTTCACAGACATGCAAACAAGACTGAATGCCACAGAGGAGGAGATTGACAAGCTGAAACAGAGTGCTCGTAATGGTAAGTCGATCAAACAAAGGACAAATGTTACCAATGTTCAATATTATACATCCAAACTACTTAGATTTTTTTTTTTTCTGTGATCATGTTGAAATAAATACTCCCTGTCCCTAGAGCAAAAGAGATATGTGTATATGATTATATTGTTTATGATGATAAAACCACCTGAATATGTTCTTGTCTGTGATTGTTTTTATGTTTATACTTTCTCCATGTTACTGCTTCTCCACAGCTGCTCCTAAGATTGCGTTCTCTGCCTCTTTGTCAAATTCTGGTGAGATTTACAAAGGACCCAGCACAGAGAAGACACTGATTTTCAAACGGGTCTTCTCGAACACTGGCGATGGTTACAATCAAGATACAGGTACTGTAGATACCGTGTTTGTGTGTGTGTGTGTGTGTGTGTGTGTGTGTGTGTGTGTGTGTGTGTGTGTGTGTGTGTGTGTGTGTGTGTGTGTGTGTGTGTGTTTGTATTTGTGTGTGTACCTCAGAAGTGTAAGACTAACAGTAAATGTCCTAAGGCTATAAAAGTAGTTCTGGTATTTGAAACAAGATCAAACAAGAATTTGCTAATGCTATTTGACTCAGACCTTTACTGCGCTCTTGTGCTTTTTGCGGTGCTGACTGGAGTTTAAAGCTGCACTAATCAATATTTTTATATCAATGTGGAAAATGACAAACTGCAAAGTAAAAGTTGTCGGTTTTACTGACCAACCCGCGGAGAATTATCACCCAACTCTTTTGTTCTTCTCAGTTATGTGACTGATCTATTTTGGATCATTGTCTTGGTTTTCTGGCCTGAAAAGTTGCTCTTATGAATCTTATAAATCAGACAGGCAGAAAAAGGCTCTGATAAACTGATTGTACTCCACCTGCACAGCATCAAATGGCAGGCAGACAAAGTTGTTGGGAACATAGTTAAGCATCTAACAGCTGAAGATACAGATATTTGTTAGAAAAAATCAAAATAGAGATAAAAGCAGAGTGAATATTAGACTAAATTAATAATGCATTAAGTTGCATTATGAACAGTTTAATTAATTGAGTCATAATTGAATGAATAGTTTGGGCCAACTAACCTTAAGTAATATTATGTTAAAAAAAAGAAACAGGAAGGACTTCATAGCTTATATATTATTGACTATTCTTGATCATAAATTAATTGGAGAATATTATGACTCCTGTTAGGTAACCCTGGTTCTGAAAAAACATAATTATTTTGATCCACACACTAAGGTTTGCACCTGGCTCTCAGAAATCTGCTTCTCATCTGCTTGTTCTTGCTCTGTTGCAGGAATCTTCACAGCACCAGTGAACGGTCTCTACTATTTCAACTTCAACACCTACGGCTACAACACTCATGTCATCGGGGCTCTTTTAATGAAGAACGGTGCCCGTCAGATTTCCACCTATGACAACGTTTCAACCGACGGCTCAGACAGTAGCAGTAATGCTGCTGTTCTGAAGCTGGTCGCTGGTGATACGGTGTGCATGCAGCTGTGGGAGAATAGCAGAGTGTTTGATAACCTTAATGGACACACAACCTTCAGTGGTTTTCTCCTCTTCACTGTGTAGATGATCATACATTTGCATTGTGGTTATATGCTTAGGAGAGGTGTCATGCAACAATAGGCTGACAGAAAGATTAAAATAATGCAACTTGCATCATACTTTGTTCAATACATCTGTTTAGCAGCAGGGGGCAGTGTAGAGAAACATGTGTATGTGTTAATGAGGCGATCTGTACAGTATAAAAGGTGTGTATGTGATGCTCTCATATATAACCCTGATAAAGGCTTGCTTCAGATTTCTTTTTTTCTTTACCAAATGTGTCTGACGGTGTCAATCCTGATTTTCTTGTAGTTGTTTAATTTGATTTTAAGAAGTATATTAAACATGAGACATCAAATGTAAAAAAAGGCCAGCACCACTTTTTTGACCCCCCTCTGAAATTTCCATTTGGGAGATGTGAATCAGATGTGTTGAATCCTATAGGATAACAGCAGGGATGATTCTTCTTGTGTCCCAGCTCTAAAGATCACCCTAGAAAAAGGAAAAAGTGTTATTAAGATAAATGCACCCCACTACACAGAGATAGATGTATTATACACCCTGCCAAGCCATCATTTTTGCAATAAAATTTTAAACTGTAACTTTGGACACGTCGTGATTTGAAAGTCACTTCAGTGGTGTCTGAGTGAAGTCATTGTCAGGTCAGCCATTCTCTTCCTTATCTTAAGAATGAACTTGATCTCACAGCTCAGCATTTTTCTTGTCTACATCCTCATTCCAAGATCAAACACCCATATCAGGTTCTTTATTTACAACTCTGACATTTTTATGTTTACCGTCAACTGAAATGTTTGTCCTGAGACGTGAACACATTTCAACAGTTTTTGTGAAAAAGGACATATCCCATTGTGTTGTTGCTTTAAAATAACAATTTGAATATAACTAACAGTGTAATAGTCTCACACATAGGCTACCCATGTCAACACACAGATGACTCAAATGATAAAAACAAAAGAAAACACCAAGACTTTTACACATGACAGAAAAAGATATTTCCTGGCTCTTTTATTTCCTGGTTGTTTGTTTTGAGTGGCGAGGGATGTTCCCTCTAATGAAATTTGGGTGAAAAGTTCTTCCTTCACCTTAATCTACCTTGTCAGATTTGGGCTGTCCTGTCGAAGATAAAAGGAGCTGCCACCAACTCATTGCCAGTTCTTGCACAGGAACACAAATTTTTCTCGACATCTTGTCTCTGAAAATGGCCACAAAGATGATTTTGCTTCTCGCTTTATTTGGACTTGCATGTGCCGAACTCCCATACGAACGAAGCTGTGACCGAGTACAACCGAGAGATACACCAACTCGGTGTTCAAATTACAAAAACACTGTTTTCATCTATGACCAACTGAAGATGCTGCAAAAAAGGACTGATGGTCTGGAAGGTAAGATCCGACAAAATCTTGAGACTGTGTTAAAAAAGTCAAGGGAAATATCTATATCTATTTTCTGTAATTTGTTCATTTAACGTGTATAAAAAGTATTCAGATGTGCAATACACTCTAAATTTAACAAATGTCTGGAAGATGATGAAGAAAACAGTTAAAAATGTTATAAGTATGACATTTTCTGTGCAACCAACAATAACTGAAGCTGATTCAATTATTTTAAAATTTTACTAGAAAACTTGCATTTATTCTTTCTCTGACAGCTGACGTGAACAGCCTGAAGAAAGAGAATGAAGGTACACCGATACAAATATCACACATATTTCTGCCCAAATTATGAGTAATGTGTTTATTTATTTCATGAATTAACTTAAATGTATTTTACAGACTTGCAAATGAGACTGAATGCCACAAACGAGGAGACTGACAAGGGGAAAAAGAGTGCTGGTAATGGTAGGTTGATCAAACTTAAAGTACAAATATTACCAATGTTTAATATTGTAAATCCATGTTGAAAAAGATCTTTGAAATTTCACAAGACAAATTACTAATGTGGGAGAGATACCTAAAACAGAAGACGTTATGTATATTATTATATTGTTTATAACGATAAAAGTTTGAAGACTTGTGAAATTTACAACCTGCGTGTGTTCTTTTTTGTTAATGTTTTTATGTTTAAAATTCCTCCATGTAACTGCTTCTCCACAGCTGCTCCTAAGATCGCATTCTCCACCTCGTTGTCGAATTCTGGTTTTATTTACGGAGGACCCAGCAATGTCAATCTCAAGCTGGTTTTCAAGAGGGTGATCTCGAACATTGGCAATGGTTACAATCCAGATACAGGTACTGTGTGTGTGTGTGTGTGTGTGTGTGTGTGTGTGTGTGTGTGTGTGTGTGTGTGTGTGTGTGTGTGTGTGTGTGTGTGTGTGTGTGTGTGTGTGTGTGTGTGTGTGTGTGTGTGTGTTCAAAATCATAAATTTTAGGGTGAAGGCTGTTTTTGAGGTAAGTTCAGGGTTATGTTAAGGTTACGATTAGGATAGGAATTAATTAACACACAATGTAGCTTATATTCTCTCAACTGTTTTGGTTAGTCAATTAATTGGTTATATATTATGATTTTTGGTTTACTATAGCTCTGAAAGACATAATTATTTGGCTCCACATACTAAGGTTTGTACCTACCTCTTAAATAATTCTTGAATCTACTTATTTTTGCTGTGTTGCAGGAATCTTCACAGCATCAGTAAAGGGTCTCTACTACTTTACCTTCACCACTGTAGGCTGCAAGAGTTATGACATCAGGGCCATGTTAATGAAGAATGGTGCCCATCAGGTTTCAACCAATGATCACCGTTCAACTGACAGCACAGACAGTAGCAGTAATGCTGCTGCTCTGCCACTGGACGCTGGCGATAAGGTGCACGTTCAACTATCGGCGAACAGCAGAGTGTTTGATAACCGGAATGGATACACAACCTTCAGTGGTTTTCTCCTCTTCTCTATGTAGATGATCAGACATCACACATGTGCATTGTGGTTATATCCTGAGACATTTATGAAACAATAATGTTTGTAAAATCAGGGAGATTGTGGCACTGTCTTTAGCCATGTGCTGATATGAAAATTTAACAATATAATCATCTTGGCTTAAATAATATAAACATGTCTGCCTGTTGTTCTATCACTCCTTAAATCACTTTCAATGGCTTTTGTTTGATATGATGCTATATTATATGGGAACTTGAACTATCAAGAACACTACACTTAATTTGCATGTAACTTTTAATGAAAGTTTTTTTCACTCTGCTTTGTGAACAATAAATGCAAAACAAAAAAAGAAAAACGTTTTACATTGTCTCTCTTCCTATCTTTGGTAACTAAAAACTGCATAATTTAAGGTCTTAGGTTAAGGCAGTTATGGATGTAAACATATTTTTTCATTAATCTTCAGCTGTAGCATCCCAAACTTAACCACAGAACATTTAATCTGAATACACAGTACAACAAAATCACTGCATAACATACTGTAGTCTATATATTAGGTTAAACTGGGCATGATAAAAGATGTATCTATATAAATTCATCATGATCATGAATCACAGTATTGCACAAGTCATGAACATCCTTACATGGAAGAAGGTTTGCTTCCTTATCTTAAGATTGAACCTGATCTCGCAGCTCAGCATTTTTCTTGTCTACATCCTCATTCCAAGAGCAAACACCCACGTTCCTCATTCCTAACTCTGACACTTACATATTTTCGATCTGCCATCAAGGCAATATACTTCAGCTAAGAGCAAACAGCTACAGAAATTCTTGATAGTAAAACTTCCAGAAATATTGTGCTTGATTTGACAGCAACAGAGGATACAAACAGCAGATATAATGAAACATTAATCGTAAACTTAAAGCAACAGTTCAAATATACTTCATGTAAAGTACTTTTAAGATGCATCCAAATGAAGTCACTAAAGTCCTAAATCCACATGACTTTTGTTTTCTGTCAACTGAAATGTTTGACCTAATACATGACCAAATTTGGGACATATCCCATTGTGTTGTTGCTTTAAAATAACACTTTGACTATAACCAACAGTGTAGACTTACACATACCTATTTTAATACATGGATGGTTCAAACAATAAAAAAAACCCCAAGACATTTAGGACATTGTTGTGACTGTGTCATGTATGGCCAAAAAACAACAACATGAGTTGACACATGACAGAAAAATAGAAAAAAGATATTTCCTGGTTCTGTTGTTTCCTGGTTGTTTGTTTTGTGTGAGAATGTTCTTCCTGCATTGCATTGTCAGATTTGGACTGCCCTGTCAAAAATAAAAGGAGCTGCCACTGACTCATTGTCAGTTCTTGCAAAGGAACACTAATTTTCTCTACATATCATCTCTGAAAAGCCACAAAGATGCAGTAATGCTGCGAAATGCTTTTTAAAGCTACAATATGCAAGTTCTGAAAACCAAGCTAGCACTAGAATGAGACTCAAAAGTGAACTACCCTGCTCCCTCCTCACCCCCTCTCTCTTCTCTGTTGCACTCTACCAAGCCCTTTACCTACATTGGTTAGAAAGGTGAGGCACATTTACAAAACTTGAAACTTGATAAGGAAATACTGCTGTACTGCTCTCAGGCTGATACATAAGTTGTCCACATTAAAATATGCTTTATAATGTGTTGCAACACAACTATATATATAGTATATATATAAAACATTTCAATTTAAACAAAAAATGCCACTGTTATTATCATGCAATATCTAAGTTGAAATTCAGCACCATTAAACCTTGACATCTGACATTTTCATCACTTTTTACAATCGCACATGTGATGGCAAACACAGCAAAGATGCTCGTATGTCATTGTTTGGTCCAGGCATCTTGCCCATGTTCTCCCATCTGTATATAGTAGGATCATAACGATGGACCATTGTAGTGTCACTGAAGTCTTCATGGCTGTACCCGCCAAGCACATAAAACTTCCCCTCCAAAACAGCACTTCCTGCTCCGACATGTGGCACTGGTAAGGATGAAAAGGCAGTCCAGGAGTCAGCCGCTGGATTGTACACCTCACAAGCTAGGTGGTCTAAGATAATCATGTTAGCATCTAGCGTGATTCCACCTGCTACATAGAGATTGTCACCTAGGGTCTCCATGCAGTGGTGAGCGCGTGGTTTAGTCATGTTTGCCAGATAGGTGCTTCCTGTCTCTGGGTGATACAGAAACATGGATGCCAGACACTGGTACTCGCTGTTCAGCCCTCCTGAGATGAAGATCCGCCCTTGTAAAACCTTTGCAACATGTCCACTCAGAGGCAGATCCAATGGCTTGGTAAAGCTGAAACAGAGAAAATATTTGATTATTTAGTTTGAAAGCTGAAAACTTTGAAGGCTAAAAGTTATTTTCACCAAATGCATTTACGCATGCGATTACTACTGTGACATGTCCTCCATGAAAAGGGTCAACATCAACACATTGATATCACACAGATACAACCATGACTGCTCTTATTTTGTACCAGATCTTTTTGGTCAGCAAGTCATCATTGTCTACATAGCAAACAGATGCTAGCTGGCAGCATCGAATAGGTACCCACTACCAGGTGGTAAATGGTTCCTTGAAAATTGTTTGAAATATTCTTAAAAGATATGGCATACTTGGAAAACTAAATATTCCTTCCAACATACCCCCAAGAGTTTGTGATGGGGCTGTATCGTTCCACACTCTCTATATAATAAGGGTTACAATGTCCGCCAGTGGCATATATGTTTCCGTCCAGTACAAACGCAGAGAATGCACATCTCTTTTCTTGCATTTCAGCCAGTTTCTCCCAGCTGTTTTGAAGAGGGTCATACCTAGTTGTGGTTAAAGGAGACAAATGTAAAGTCAGAGACAGTAAAACAAGTATTTAAAACTGTAAATGGTAAAAACTGGACATTATTTGATGGGATCCAAGATTACCATTTCTCACCTATAAACAGATTCCAGGGTGTCATCAATGCCATAATAACACTTGCCCCCAAACATGTACAGTTGTCCGTCGAGGACAGCAACCTCATGTCTAAACCTTGCTGGCTCTGGCATCTCTCCCAACCTTCTCCACTCCATGGCCTTTTTAATTCCTGTATGGTTCACCAGAGAATTCCCAAACCAGAGTTCTCTGCTGATGCTGCGGCTAGCCATGTCCTCGCAGATCTGGTCACCTCCAATCAAGACTAGACTCTCTTTCGGCAGATAGATGCGACACCGACTGTGTGGTGCTGTATCATTGGAGCAGAAATCTTCAAAAACTGCTTCGTAGAGCTCTGCTAAGCTGTGATCAGACCACATGTTTAGAGACTGAACCTCTTTGAATTCCTTAAAAGTCATTAGGGGAAAGTGGATGGTTTTCATTAGTTCTTGGGCAAGTTTCAGCCTTCTCTTGGGCTTAGCTTGGATCCAGGCTGCCACTGCTTTGAATACAACAAGCTCAGATGGAACACACAGTGAGTAGCTGTTCAGGTACTTCAGGAGTTGTTTGGCTGGCAGGTCCTTGAACTTTGAGGTGCAAGACACTTTTTGGAATTGCCGCAAGACGAAATCATCAGCAATTTCAAGAAGTGGCATCATGTCATAGGCCTCAGCAAACGCTGCCACATCCAGGCAGGAGTGGGGATTTATTTCTTGTTGGAGGAATCTCAGGCACAAGGAGAGGGCAGGTTGGTACTGGAGCTGAAGGGAGGTGCAAGTGATCTCAAAGACACAACTCCAGCTGAGGGGGAGTGCCCCACTGTAGGAGCAGCCAGTCAGAACTTCCAACTCTGAAGCCAAAAGGAAGGGGAGGGCGACACAAGGCTGAAGGGACTCCCTCATCCCCAAGGTGAACATACCTCGAAAGTAGTCACTACTTGCAGCCAGGATGACTCTGTGGACTGAAGGGCAGATGGTTATAAGTACACTGTAAATCCACTGTAATCCCAACATGTGAGGGACTCAAACGTAATTCTGTTTTTTAATCAAATAAGTTATCCATCCCCTTAACCTGAACCAGAGAAGTAAGTAATGACCTGAACATCAGCTACAATTAATATATTTTAAAATCATTATCTTATCTACACTGATTGTTATGTCAAAAAACAAAACACAAACTGTACATAAATATAAATATATATTTTCTTTTTCTTAATTTGGTGAAGAAGCAGGATTTTGCTTCAACACCTCACTGTTCAGGAGCTTTTTAGATGTCCTGCTAACTAACATACAAACAGACAGGTGAACATGACCAACAACATATTTGACAGAAATACACATATATAGAAATCCTGTAATAAAATCTTAGATATCAAATTTAGTTCAATGTTAAGCTTTCCATAGATGGTCTGTGTTCTGTCTGAACTCAAAGTACTGCAGTTTTACAACTCTTTGCTGGCCTACTCACCATGAAGTGATGCCCCACGAGCTATTAGAACAACATCACAGCCCACTCTGTCCATCCATAGCTGTTTGATGGACTGAAGACTGATCATCATTTGTCTGGCAGCAGAAATCCCTTCTTCTTTCTTCTGTCCTCCAGTTTTTGTTGACTTCTCCTTTTCCTTGGTGCAGAGATCCAACACCCTTGGGGCGCCCAGTGTTTTAGCAGCAGCCTTTATCTGGTCCACAGTGTCCCTATTTAAACATGATATGAGTCCAGTGTAGGCAAACTCCACAACTGCCTCCAATCCAACATGTTCCACCTCTGGACCCAAAGACATTGACCACCTCTGCACTCCAGCACTTTTGTCATTGTCATTTATTTCATCAGCTTTATCATTTTCAGCATCCCTTCTACTCAGACTTTTCATTATGAGGGAGCTGACAGCAGCCAGGACAATGGAGTGTATGAGGAAATTATTTCCATCATCTGTGCTCAAAATAAGGTCAGTGAGAAGGGAGGATTCCCTGAACTCTGTCAAGGTGTGGAATATATGAGTGGGGTAATCATCTTGGCAGTATATCAGTGCCACATTTTCATAATCACTCTCTGTATCTTCATCCATTGAATTTCCTGCTTCATCGTCATCTGTAGATGCTTCCTCTTTTTCTTGAAGTGTGTCCTGAGGCTTTTGAAACTCTTCTTCATGATTTATTGAGTCTTTTCCTTCCTGAGAAGCCCAAGATCCTGGGGTGCTATTTTCATTCCTCCACAACGCTTCATGAGGATCTAGCAGTTTCTCATGATCCTGATATTGTTTCTCAGCAACTCTCTCTTCATCCTTCATTCCTTCAAAGTTGCAACATTCATTTGCACTTTTTTCTGTTTCCTCAAATCCTGTCAAAATAGTATCTTCGTCATTGGATTCCACTTCTTCCTCTACCAATCCCTCCCCATCATCGCCCTCCTCACTTTCATCCTCTTCGCTCACCTCCACGTTAACCCAACAGCTCGCCCTTTCCCCCCATCTCATCCTCTCCTCTTCCTCCATCTCCCTCTTCCATTCATCCCACTTCTGGGGGTGTAAATTAGCTAGTGCCATGTTGCCCAGTATACCTACAATTTCTACTAATCCCTCTAATCCCTCTAAACATCAGCACGTCTAGGGTGCCAAAAGATTGGTTGGTCACTTACTTTATGCACAGTTTATGAGAAAAGATGCAGAGAGAAAATTGTGTAGGTCCAGCAGTAATCCACTGTTGGGATGTAGTTATAATTGTTGCAAGCAGCTCTACCTCTTATCCCGTCTGCAGACACCAGCTGTGTTGTCTGTTTTGATCCTCCCCAGCCTCTCTCTCTCCCTCCTCCTGCACATGAATATTAGAGAGGGGCATGAGCACCCATGATTCCTCATATAACCAAACAAGTGGCTATATTCAGATTATTATATATCACTATGTAATTGAAATTCAACACTGTTTTGGGGGTCAACCTATGCTAAGCAAAGGTTTGTGAGGGGTTGATGCACTAAATGCACTTTAATTTAATGTGTTGTTCAAGTGTTATATTGTTTTTCTTCTTTATTTCCCAATTTGACGCCTAATTTAGCATTTTCTCTTTTATCATTTATCATAATATATTTTACAGGCCATGCAGTTTATTCTTTTTTTTCCCAGTTACTTGTTCAACAACTCTTAAATTCATACTGTAAACCAAGTAGTAAACAAGTGAGTGATCTAGACCCCCAGGCAGCTGGATCTCTGCCTGTCTGAGACTGAACCAAGATGCTTGGGGCCTTGGCAAGGATTTTTATTCTGAGCCATATGACTTGGGGATTAGTATCCTTGTGACCCTCTAGGTATTTAGTATTAAATGCCTAGAAGGTCACAAGTGGGGGCACATTGGTCCTCCACAACCAAACACTGTGGAATCTGGGTCAAGGATCGAGAGATGTAAGTGTAAGAAGGAGGCCGAGAGGGAATGAAAAAACATTTACACCTGTTGCCTTTTTTGCTGTCAGTGAAAACAAACAGCTGGGTCACCTTCATGTGAATAATAGCCAGCTCGGGTTCACCAGCAGCTGACAATGGCCCTTACAAATATGTTCCTTGTGTTACCACATTGTTACCAATGTCAGCTGATGTCTTTTGTAAACAGCTTTGGTAATAACAAAAAAGTCATAATCTTAAAACTAAGTGTCCCATGCTCTTCAGCAGTTAAATATTGACCTGGGTCAGAAAGGAGAATCCTTACAGTAGAGACAAGAGGTTACCCTGACAATTATCCTGGATTTGCTTAGTTAATAGATGAAACTTCAATCTGGACCAAAACACTTGGAAAAAAGTAAGATTCTTTTTAAATAGAGGTTGAAGACTCAACATTTTTATGTGGCTCTCCTCCAATGTTATTTCTTGATGATATCAAAGATTGTAATGTGATGCTTTCAGAGGTCAAAAGGCCAAGCGTCTGCAGAACCAATTGGTCGAGGGTCTGGCAGCCACTTTCTTTTCCCCCAAGTCCAAACCAAAGTCCTCTTGTTGAGAATCTGATCTCTTTAAGCTTCGTTGTAATCTTGCCTAATAAATACACGACAAGATTCCTGGAACAACACCTTAATCTTCAACACACAGTGAGATTTTATTTTAAAAGCCTTAATGTAGCACTGTGAGTGGGTGTGCTGGACAGGAAACTGGTGGGCAACAGCATCACTTTAAAACACACTCCTACCTGAGGACAATGATTGCTGTTTTCACAGCTGCTCATGTGTGAGGAATCACACACACACACACACACACACACACACACACACACACACACACACACACACACACACACACACACACACACACACACACACACACACACACACACACACACACGCTGAGGTTTAAATAAGCAGACATGTGAGTCAGGTTATTATTCAAACCTACGCAAACAGACAAGTTGGAGGCATTTAAATTAGAAGAAAACTTGAGCTCACAATGTAAGAATTCAAAATGTTTAATCATTCTGTTTTCATCGTAACAATGTGTGTGTTTGTAAGCGTCCACCTGTCTGCAAGATGGATTTACACCCTAAATTTACCCTTTAATCCCTTAAATTGACTTCTAAGAACACATGTGCTCTTTAACATGCAGTTACATGTACTGACCTGTGCAAACACAGCTTCACTAGACATTGTTTGTGAGAGACAGAAAACAAATTACACTATTCCATAAATACTACATTACAAAACATAGGTTGATCTAGAGCAGAGCAGATTTTAATTCATAAATTATATAATGTTATGTAATGTTTCTTGACTGTCATGGTCAAAGTCCTGAGTTTTTAACACAGCAGATTTGCAGATGTTCCTGTACTCACATTAACACCTACAAGAGTGTTTTGCTCTAGGCAGCTCACAATCTACTTATGAAAAGTCTGCTGCAGTCCTGATTGTTACCATGACGATGCACACAGCGAGAGGGGGAGTGAAGAGTGCTATAACCTCGTTATGGGACCCTCCCCCTCAGGCCCTTTTCCTCAAGAGCAGCAAGCAATGCACGGACTGAATTAATAAGGCCTCTTTCTTCTTCTCCTAGTAGGCTAACTGAAGTAGAGGATGCATCATCATTACCATCATTACCATTACCTTCTGTAAAGCTGTATGAAAACTTTGTTTTAATGGAAAAATGCAGATGCATACAAACTATACATCACATAGCATAAAGGAAACTTTTAGTCAAAATACAATCTAGTTTTATTGAATTGCTATGGCCCCATGAAGCACAGAGGTGAACATACACACAAATAAACGTCAAGATGGCAAACAGGCTGGAGGAGAAAGAGGTCCTAAACATGAATCAAAATATGTCATCAACTACAACCTGATCTTACTTTAGAATCTACATTTCTCTAAAAGGATGCAAGCAATTTCAATGTGGCGTGAAAACAAATCAAAACATACAAAAACAACATAACATTAAACATACAGTACAGAGAGCCATGGCAAAATGGCTTTTTCCACTTATTTTAGCTCGGAATAAGTAGCATGACTGATTGTCAAGCTCCTCTTTGTTAAATAATACTTCACAAACATAGACATAAAAATTCTTAAACATGGTAATAATAACACATTTCATTATTAAGACTGTGAAATAGTGTTTACATTGCTTTAACATAATTAAGTTACAATAAAGCTCATTTTATTTGAGGTCGGCTTATTTTACTAGAAACACACGCTAAGTGCAGCCAGGAAGAGGATTAACCAGTTAACAGGATCCACCTGTTTTTTAAATCAGTCTAAAATAATACATGTAATCCAGTCATTAAACCAACAGATTGTACATCATACAAGATGGGAGCTATATCCGATCTCTCCTGCTATTGCTTTTTAAACTGGGTCATGCTCTATTTTTGAACATTAAGTCCCTGCATTCATAAAGTATATTCCTCAGAGGGAAAAGGGAAGGGGCCAAGAAGGTGACGACAATGCCAAGGACATAAGAGACAGTCTTAAACAGCAGTCACTATGCCACAGTAGGAACAGAGGAATTGCATAGTTCAAGTGGCATCATTGTTTCAATATTTTCCATGAGCCTGTTATTTTCCTGTTTGAGTGTACCTGCACAGCCCTGAAACCTTTCCCCACAAGTCGCCCCTGTGGCTCGTTTGTATAAGGAGCGAGACCAGAGGTCTATTTTTACAAACAAGCTAAGAAAGTGAAACGAGAGGGTGAGATACAGTATAGTTGATTTTCATCGTCAACAACGTTTACAGAGTTGTTTTAACAGATGCTGTATGAAGAAGTTAATATTTAAACCTGTGGTTTTCTGGTGTTCATGGAGGCAAAAGGCAAACTGCCCCTAAATACTAAGATCTTTAAAATCCTTCCAAAATGTGATTTAATATATTTTGGGATGCAAAAGAATCTCAAAATCCAATGGGCCTCATCCAAGAACCACTACGAACAGAAGTGAATTAGTTAAGAGCTAAAGTCTTGAATTTTGAGTTTAAGTATCTAACATTTTTCCAGTCACATCCTCTTTTTTTCTACAGTTGACACAGCTATATTCATATTTTTCCTAAATGTTTCATATTTTCTAATACCACTGCTGGAACTACTGAATTTGTCATGAAGCTCCACGGTGTGAAATTCCTCTTTTTTACTCTTTGGTAACATTTCTGTGAATGAAACTTGTGCACAAAAAGAGCAGAAAAGGTAGACTTATATGGCAATGTTCACAGCGTTTATAATGATGATAAAATCTCACAAATGACTTACGAAAATACGAAATATGAAAATGTTCTTGCATGAGGCCCAGTATCTGTACAATATGGAGGCTCACATCTATTACAACATCTTTAAGTAAGTTTACTGTCCTTTATTAAGCACCATAAATTGTTTCCATTTGTGCAATCCTCTACTTTTCTAAGAGTGGGTGGAACATTTTCTTATTTTTGGAATGAAACGCTTCACTTAAAAACAGAAAAGACGAGTCAAGCGCTGGTCCATGGTAGGAAGAAGGACATGATAACAATGACAAGGGAGAGTGAGAGAGGGAGCAAGAGGAGGAGGATCAGAGGAAGAGAGAGCGACGACGGCCACAGAGACATCAGACGTTTGGTGCCTCGGGACATTTCGAGTGGACTTCTCTGCCTCTCGACATTCGGCCGGCAGATGACCAGTGGCCTGACCTGCGATATGCTCTCCTGAGGGACAAAATAGTAAAGATATGAGATAACAAAACATGTAGAACTTAAAGATGCTGTAATCAATACTTTTATGTCCACAATGGAACAAGTGACTTTGACTGTTTGAGAAACAGGTCTCCTGTACTGATGAACCCACAGGTAACTATCACCAACACTGCAGTTCCCATTAGCTCTATGGACTATTTTAACATTTATCAGGTGATTGTTGCAAATGTGGAAGTGCCTTTAAGTGCAATACCACAAATGGCCACTAGATGCTGGCTCCAATTGACTCCCATTTGAAAAAGGCCTCCACTTCCCGCTATGAATACTCAAAGTCAATCATATTACAAGAGTTTTATGGTCTCAATTGCTCCATTCAGGCCCTGCTGGTCATCATTTTGGAAATTATTGCTTCATTAATAATATCTTAAGACTTTTAGTAGCGTTGATGTCTGCTTTGTGAACGTTGATTGACAGCTGCGATTAACAGTTCCAATGCAAACCAATGGTTGACATCATACCTCGTTACATCCATACACTCGATGGATGAACTCCATTTAATACCGAGATTATTTGGTTACTCCATAACCATCTATACAGTAGGTGAAAAGTGTGAAACATATGTCTGTCTTCTGTTCAGGTTAAGAACTGCTGCTCCATACTGTAAGAAACCAAGGCCCAAGAGGCAAAAGATGTCTCTCGTTAATTGTCAATTAGTGTTAAGAAAGCACTCTATTTCAGTCCTAGGTTTCTGTTTCTCTCGTGCATCCATATCAAAGGTCAGAATTTCATTTGGTTAAATTGAGGACATGTATGGGATCTTAATTAGAAAGGAACAGATAATCATCTCTTCTGCAGTGCTGCTTCAGAGTGATATACTGCACTACATCTGTGTGTTTACATAACAATCTAGTCTAGTGCAGTTATAACAATGAGAAATGATACCTTAGTGGGCAGATGTACAGAACGAATAATTTGCTTCACTGCATTATCTACCTCCAGTATGGTCCTGCTGTGTGCTCTGTCAGGACTGAGCCTGAGGTTCCAGCGATGGGATCTGTGACTCCGCCCACCATCGTCTTCGCTCTCGGTGGTGTCTTGCCGCGCCACCCGTGGACGCTTACGTCTTCGTGAGCTGATTCGCTGGAGAGAACCGGGCTCCTGGAGTCTGAAGCAAATAGTTATAAAGAAGAAGGTCAGGAAAAGCTACGAGTAAAGAGATATATGTGAATAAGCACGTGTGTGTGAGTGTGAGCACCTGCAATCTGTATCCTCTATATCAGCATCTGCATCACTCTCCCCCTGAGGGTCAGACAATACGCAGTCCTCCTGCAGATGTAAAAAACATGTGACACAAGACAAATTACATAAACAATCAAATACAAATCATATATGTATAAACCCAGTAAATAGTCAGTACACAGGAATATTCGAATGCCTTTTATCGTCACAAATTTGAAGTTCTGCGGGTGAATCACTAACCAGCGCCAGTGATTCATCACCTACCACCACTATTTGTAAACCTACATCAACACTTGGTGATGACATTTGTCTGCGTGACTTTGCCTATGCGTCACTTTTTATTATCATCACTGTTATTCAGCATGAATCAGCTGACACCTCTATACATGACTAATGAGCTCAGTGACTATTAATATGGTGGTTTCTTCCTATTGCCTGAATTCTTTTAGCTCTGTGCTGCATGCACAGACTACCATTAAATGATAAGCACTGTGTAGATCCATGGGTTGTGTCCAAAATCACAGTTCTTTACATAATAATTAGTAATAATCTTATCTGTAGTCCTGGTCTCGACTTCTACTGCTACACCAATGACGCCCAGCTCTAGATCTTAACTAAATCTATCACCACTGAAACTCACTCCACCCTGACCAGCTAGCTCACTGACATTAAATCATGGATGCAGGCCAACTTCCTAATAATCACCAGCCCCAAATCCCTCACCAAAACCACTCACAACTTCTGCCTCACCATCAATAACTCCACGCTGTCTCCCTCCCCACACATCCGCAACCCTGAAGGCCTTTTCAACAACAACCGTTCCTTCCAGGCACCAGTACTGCCTTTTACCACCTACAAAACATAGCTCTTCTCTGCCCATCACTCTCCTTTTCTGGTGTCAAAACTCTGATCCATGCTTTCATCACATCAGGAGTTGATTACTGCAAAAGGATTCTTTAGGGTACATCATCCAATGTGCTAAATAAACTCCAGTAAGCTGTTCGCCTGCTCATCCACTTCTGCAATCACATCACCCGGATCCTCCATAAGCTCCATTGGCTCCCTGTCCATAACACATCCAATTCAAAGTCCTTCTTCTCACTCAGAAAGCCCTCCATAACCAGGCCCTCCTCCTATCTCACTGTCCAGCTCCACCACCACACTCCAACCTCCTGTCTCCACCACTCAGGACCAAGGGGGAAGGAGGGGTAGGAGTGCTTCCTGGACTCAAAATAAGTAATATGTTGGTATAGTGATAAATGTAGACACAAAAATAGACAGGGTGTAGACATATACAAACTCCAGCAGGGGGCATTGTTTTGAACCGCAATATTAATTAATGCTTAATTAAAGAGCAACATGGTGAAAGAAATTAATAGTTTTCACTATATTGCTCTTTCTTTCTTTGATGAATATTGTGGGTCAAAACAACGCCACCCGCTGGAATTTGTATATGTCTACACTCTGTCTTGGCCACAACACCATGTCCAAGTTGAGGTTCCTATTGGTGGAATACCACTAGAAAAGGGCCAGGTGTTAGATGAGATCTGTTTGACTCCCTGCTTAAGCCTTGATTCCAAAATGTGTCTGAGTTTTGTTTTAAGTCTAATATGACCGTGTCATCATAATAAAGGCATTTCAATTTTAATTTTCTTGTTTTCTTGTCTCTTCAAGGTAAGGTTTTGAAAAAAGTATAATTTACTAAAACTCTGTATCATTTATTGTCAATAATACTGTATACTTCAAATAGACAGAACATTGCATTATGGATTTTTTGATATAAAGGACTATGAATGCTATATTTTTCATTCCATACTGGGAACATTTGGGGGCTTTATATTGAGCATACATTTTACTCTTAGAATCACTCTAGTGACTTATAGAAAAAGCTTAATATTTTGAGAACTGCACTTCTTCACTTTTAGGCAGAGAGTTTGATGAGGCGATCAATACCACTATCATGCTTGTACACTAAATATGAAGTGACATCCTGGAGTCTTGACATCACAGTTAGACTCTGGTCACTACACCTGGGCATGAAGTAGTCTGGCACACAACTTCCTGTAAAACAATATTGGAACTATTCCTTTAAATCAAAGAGTGGAAAGTAAATAAATCTGTGCACAATGGGGATTTTAGATGCATTAAAAATCCACTCCCAAACTAATGTCTCATCACGTCACTATCATTCTCTGAGGTTTGTTTGTGACCAGGTCATTAAAGAATTACATTATTCTCCCATGTTGAAATCGCTCTTTGAAAAGCCTTTCGCCCTTGACAATTCTAGGGAAAAACCTTCAAGGATTTTGGCCGCACAATACTCTACATGATAATCTTTTCAAAAACTGTTGCCTGCAGCAATCCGTGATCAAAACACATGCACAGTCCCAAAATTGTAAGGTGATTTCTGCTTCCCAAGGACTCACAGCACTTTACAATACTCCCTTTCCAATTTGTTCCTTAATAAAAAATTTAAGTACAATATTTTGACCCCACAATGGCTCCTTTATCCCATAATAAAGTTTTAAAAAATCCTAGTTTGAGGTGTTTGGAAGCAGAAATCTACAGTACATGTAATGAATCCTGGCATTAGTCATGCATATCGCACATAGGGTTGTGCAATATTACCAAAATAGCACATTTTCTGTAAATTCAATGAATAAATCGTTTCTGGTCCACCTCCAGATAAAACAATCTACAACTGTCAGAAGTAAGCAGCTTGTCAAGACATAAAGAAACACAAACATGCAGTCGGACATTACCTCTGTGCCGTATCCCTCAGAGTACCTGGTTATCATTACTCTGTTTTTTCCACAGTGTTCACACAGCAGTGTGTCCTGAGAGCAGGAAGTGGGGAGAAGGAGACGAAGAAAGCAGAGACTGATTTATTCCACATTAAAAAAAGCTACAAAAAGACAATTTCACAGTACGGTGGACTGTACAGTAGAATATACAGTAAAGAACGGAAAATGGTGACAGGGAGATGGAGGGATCAGCATGAAGAAACACTCTGATCTGAGCGGGTTGAGCGATGGCCACAGACACTTAAGTGGAAAGCCTGGGTACTCACCGGCGTAGGCGTGTGTGCTTCTGAATAAAGTGTACAGGGACCGGCCTCGCACAGACACACGACATCTATCTCTCCACAACTCGCCCCCACCTGAGACAGAAAAACAGTGAGGGAGAGGATGAAAAGATGTGATCTATTGACTTATTCGAAGCTGCACAGCCCTTTTATCTTCAGCCAGCGGCGCATTAACAAAGTAAGTAAAGGACAAAGAGTGACGCTGTGCATTACACACCGCATTTACAGCATGAATAGCTGGAGTTATACCCGGTTAACCCATCGTTATCTGTTTTTCTCACCTGTTTCTCTCCCCAACCTACATCACATACTCTAATCCTTGTTTGCTACCCCCTCAATCCTCCCTCCTTCACTTAGTTTGGAGAACACCTCTCCCATCTCAAATCAGTTTGACACTGCACTTCTTAGCTGATCTGCCCACAGTCTTATCCATCCACATCTCTTTCCGATTAGTTGACTAATCCTTTAGTCATCTCAGATGTCTAAAATGTTAAGATATTCAATTAACTGTCATATATGAAGAGGAAAAACAACAAATCCTTACATAGGAATCATCAAGTGTTAGGCATCTTCACTTGAAAAATGACTGAGTGACTTAATAAATTAGCAAAATGGTTGACAACTAATCTTTGCAGCTCTATTTCTGACAAAGTAAGTTTTTGTGGGCATTTATTACAGTGCAAACTTCCCTAAAGAACAACCAGCACTTTGAGACGTCTGCATGTCCATCAGAAATCACAAAAACAGTATAATAACAGTTGCAATGAAACAGTATCATGTAGAATGAACATGGATATGATAGGTTGTCAAATACCATGAGCAAAAGGTTTCATATCATGAATCCCTGTCGGTGGCTCAGTGATGAGATTTCTGGCTTTTTAACCTTTTTCCCACCCACTCACATTTTAGCTGCTCAACAGGAGAGAATGGTTGACTGGCACTGGCCAGACATTTGCGTTACAGAGGCTAAAAAATGCATGTGATTCAGTCAAAGAAGTGAATAACATCAGACTTAATAATTAAAGACTTCTATTACCTGCTCACCAGATGTTAGAAAATGTAATTAAAGTCAATTTTTATGTCACATTCCTGAGGTATGCAGTTACAAATATAAAACGAGCTCACCTCACAGTCATTGTCAGACGTCTCTCCGGAGGAAAAGAGGCCGTGGGAGTCAGATTCCCTCCGCAGCATGACCTCTGACCTGGCTCACACACTCACATAGACCTGTCGGGCACATAAACAACACACATATGTTGTCATGACTTGACACTGAGGATTGAGGAGGCTTGTTTATTGTTCTACAATGTGAGTGCCGGTCTCTGAAAATGAAAAATTATCACTTATTGTCGGTCAGTTGTATCGTTTCATGGTTTATATGATAATATTCTGTCATCCAAATGAATGACTCTAAGAAAGCTGTCCAAAAGAAATTAAAAGGTTAGTTATGTAAGGATTCGTTTTACACCTCAGTCTCATCATTGTTCATGTCATTTTGCATAAATCCACTAACTATGTCTATATCAGATATATGTTCAGTATGTTAATTAGCTTTGGCTTAACAACTGATTAACACATTTAGTAATAGTAGTGCTTTATTGATTGCTATATATTAGTAAGATTGGGTTTTGGTTTGCCATGTAAAATCTTTTTAGCTTGTGTTCCTTTACTAAGCTTTTTATTAATTAATATATTATTAATATTATTAATATTGTCATATGATTGCGATTTCAAACACATCACCTGACGTGCCAGAAGGTTGGTTACACAGAACCATCTGAGAAGTCGTCCTCAGAAAGTGGAAAGTGGAAAATGAAAAGGGCAGGCACTTTCAAAAAATATTTGGCAGGTGATTGGACGAGCCATCTGTCAATCACTGTCTAACTCCTTGCTTTTATCACATCTTAACAAAGCCCCTTACCTGCCAGTAGTTCCTCATGGGATGCTGATTGGTCCAAACCACAAGCACATAACTTGAAGCCAATTTGGATTCACAATGATCGTATGAAGCTCACAAGGTAACTATTCATAATTGATCATAATAACAGTAACTAACGATTTTTCCACTTCCATTATTCGGTAACCTGCCAACTATTGTCTTAATTACTTGATTAGTCATTTGACCTATGAGATGTCTGAAGATGGAAAAAAAATGTTGATAATGTGGTTTCCCAAAGCCTAAGGTGACATCCTCAGTGGTCTTCTTTTGTTCAGACCAACAATCTACAACCCATAAATACTCAATTTACTGTCAAAGACGACGAAAAAAAACCCAGAAAATATTCACATTTGAGAAGCTGGAATTTGAGAATTTCTTAAAAAATGACTCATGTTTAAGCAGTTATCAGAATAGTTTGCTTTCTGTCATCGACTGATTAACAGACTAATCATTGCAGCTTTAACTGTGAGCTATATGTCAACTGATTTATTGAACATAAATTAATAAGGGTTTTAAATACACTACTTAGTGCTGTGGAATAATAAACTGGACCACAAAGAAAGAGTGATAACATACAGTAGATTTTTTTTTATTAGAATATATTGTAAAGTTAATGAGGGCTTTGGACTCATAGTAAAGTATCTTCTTTTCTTTTTTTTTTACATTGACGTCATAGGCGCATTAATTCTTCAGTTCCCACATAAACGTGTTTTAATCTAAAATGTGGATGATTGTACACTAATAATGTCAAGTTTTCTTCTTGCTCCTTGCGAAGAAATAACTTGGTGTTGCGGATGAGAGTGATTCATCGCAAGAAGCGGGGTCGTATTAATACCAGAGATTTGTCATCACGGCACATCTGCTCGGCAGTGTCTGTCCGCACTCCCGTTACGTAATAGCCCACGACAGTCAATGTGAGAGCCGGACAACTTTTCCCATAAAGACGGGAAGCGAAAAGATGCTGTCACAACATTAAAATGTAATATTAACTGATGATTATTTAAACACACGGAAGTATCATCAATTAGATATTAACTGAAAAACAAAAATAAGTCTAAACATAGTTATAATTAAAAATTAATAATAATAAAAAAAAGAGCAGAGTAACCCATCTTACCTTCATCCCGTAAAAAAGCCCATAAAAGGTGAATGGAGTTTGGTGTTTAGAGGATGAGCAGGAGCACGCGGCGATGCTTCTCATTGTGGCGCGGGGAAGCCATGAGCTCGCGCTGCTTGTGGATGTTTGACATTGTAGCAAATCCAGTGTGTGATGTCAGCTCGAGCGATGACAGGCGGCTACAGTCCGGGAGGCGCACGAGCCGCGTGCGTTCCCAAAGCATCGCGGGAGCGCGCAGAAGCGACAGGACAGGAGACTTCCGCTCAGCACTGTCAAAATAAAAGGAGTATCGAAGAAAGTGAAAGTTGAGCTTCCTCTTTTTGTTGAACATAATGAACATACAGACACTCAGAAAATGTGTATTCATCTAAACGTAATTATATGTCAAGTAAATGAAAAATAAATAAATAAGATAACAATGTATCATAAATTAAAAATAATAAACAATGATAACTATAAAGCTATAAAGCATGAAGTTGATTTGGGGGCATGGTAAATAATTCATAAAAAGTTGTAATGGTTGTCTGTGTAGGCCTACTGTTTAGAATAGAATACAAAACCTTTATTGTCATTGTACATTGCAATACAACGAGATTTGGAGAGCTACTCCAGTTCAGTGCAAGCATAACATCACATTCAATACACTGACTCAATGAATAAATAAACAAATACAAAATACCACAAAAACAACGATACACATTCCATCTGTCATTAAAGTGTCACAATTAAAATTGCACTTGATGTTCTTCAGTATAATAATTTAAGGTAAATGAAAAACGGGAATAAGAGACTGACATCATTTCTTAAGTGTGTTTGTTTATGCAGTTGAGACTTCGGATGGCCCATGGAAATAAACTGTTTTTTAGTCTGTGCGTGCAGGTATGTATGCTTTTATTCATACAGTTGTATTTTGGGCGCTTTAACACCAAAATACAAACATCAAAGTTGAATTGAATGTTGTCAATAAATTAAAAAATAAATAAATAAAGTTTGAGCACAATGACACATATACCATACTTGCATTACATGTGTCTCTTTCACATGTTTGAAATCAAGTCCAAGACTATATTTGTACTCTCCAAACTGTTTTTCATATGTATTTATATTATAGTGCTAACTATGCAGGTTGCTTATAAACTGGAGGTCAAACATACTAAGCAACAAATATGAACACAGGGAGGATCACTATCATAGCTGTACATTTGAAACATTTGGTTGCAATCTACAACCTAGATGCCAATAAATGTTCGACACTGGTCCTTTAAAAGTAGGAATTAACACATCAAAATCTGCTAATACAGAAGGAACCACCTTAAGGACTTTATAATGTTGGTTGAAATTGTGCTTTAGTGGCACATATTCACAAATACATTGGAAATCCAGCCTTTACATTATGTAGTCCCTGTGACTCGGTTCTGACCTCTGGATCATGAACTGAAAGTGGTTTTGTGAAACCCCCAATCATCAGGTCCAAAGGAGGCAGCCTACGTTCATACCATCGCCGGTCACAACTGCCACTGCATTGTTGCAATGACTGTGTGGTCGGTGCATAGCAGTGGTGCACCGGTATGTTATTGTCTTTCAGGAAAATTAGATGTTTAGTGGCTAAAAGATAAATGATGCACATTCAAAGGTGTGTGTTGACTGGTTTCAATTCAATTGTTTTGGAGTGACTCATGAAAAGCTTAACACACAACTCATCTTATCTTCTGCAATAAAGTGGACTTTGACCATATTAGCACATAAAAGGAACAACAAAAAGCCTTCTCATTATTAAGCCTATACATCAGTCCACCTGAATCTCACAAAACTGCCTTTGGCCAGACTGAAAACTCTCCAATTTATTTAATTGCACTGATGTATCAGTTTTCCAGTTCCAAAATTATATTTAAAGGGTGAAATTCAAACTCTGGTTTATGACCCTAACAACCTGAAACTGTTAATAATTTCAAAGCAAACTGGGAGTGTACACATACACACATCATTTAATTTTTGTCCTGATGTTTATCTTGTGGCCAGAACCGTTGAACTACTTTCAGTAGTTGTGGTGGCGGGACAAACTGAAAAAGAGATGAAAAGAGGTGCACACATTAATATATAAAGCCAAAAACATGCATACACACACACACACACACACACACACACACACACACACACACACACACACACACACACACACACACACACACACACACACACACACACACACACACACACACACACACACACACACACACACACACAGACATAGAACTTGGAAGTCCCAGACCAGTTTCATCAAAGGAAATCACCCGGAAACGTCTGTTCCCATGGGGAAATCGGTCTCTTTCAGTAAATGCACCATTTCATCACTACTGCAAAGTCCTGTTAGTGAGGATTATGTCTGCTATATAGCTACAAACATCTTAGTAACATTTTGATTAATCTTCGTTTGCATGTATTTCAACAAACTCTCATTGGCATTTGTTGATGGATTACAAAATATCCAAACAATAATGCTGAAAAGGAAACACCTTCTAAATCCTCTATTGCTTAATGCTTGGAAACCTACTTTTGATAAATCAATGTTAAAAATAGAGGTCATTTTGGCCTAAATGTCCCATGAGCCCCACTGCCGCCCTCTAGACAGCAGGGCCACTGAACGAGATAAAGTGTAATTAGGGGAAACCTAATGGCAGAGGGAGGGATCCTCATTATGGCTGCATGTCAACCATGCAAATGACCCCTGTGAACACAACCATATACTGTATGCTTTGGAGCTTTCCTGCAGACTTTATAGACCCTTCAGTATTGAAAGATATTTCTTCACAATATTGTGTGATTCCCATTAGTTTCACCAAATTAGGCTGCAATGTTTTTGCAAGTGTTGCTCTCCACTTCATAATGTTTAATTAAAAATATTTAATCCATTTAAAGATGATATACACACTGGTTCTTATGCACAACTGTCCATAATAATTTTCTCTGCAGAAAAATTCGTGTTTTAGGGAAATGTTTCACATATGCAATGAAACAATACTGCGGTTATGCTGACATGTTGTCCACTGAGTTGAATGTAATATGAAAGTGATGCAGGACAAAGTTTGGTCCTTCGTGCTCATTTATGTGTTCACAAGGGAGAAGGGGGGTAGAAGAGGAGGGAAATAACAGATCTTCAGAGGCAGATAGAGAGGTTTGTGTATATACAAGAAGCAATACAAACAGGAGATGTAGACTTGATAAGGAAATTAAGGGAAAGGGTGCAACTCAAATAAACCAAGACTGATGCACCAACGGACCAATGCACGTCTCGCTCTCGCTCTCTTTTGCACTCGCTCTGACTCACTGTCATTAAAAGAAAGAGAAAGAGAGAGAGCAAGAGAGAGAGAGAGAGAGAGCAAGAGAGATGGAAGTCAGGGGATAGCTGCAGAAGCACGTCATTTGGGTAATCTGGAACTGCTGCAGAGACGCGTTCTTTGGATTTTCTGACCAATATTGGACAGAGGACTAAACATAGCCCATCCAAACTCTTATGAAATTCTTTCTTCTTGACTGAGGCAACAGGTTTCTGGCGCACACGCAGGACAACCGTCAACTTTTGGATCAGAGCATCAAACCCGGCAAAGGACAAACACTGCACCCAAGGCAATTGCAGGTTACAGCGCTGAGAGTACACCCAGAAGTGGTGCAAAGATTGTGATTTGGTTGTGTGAGTTATGCACTTCTGTGACCAAAAAGTGAGGTAGAGCATCCACAGACATTCAGATGCAGAAGTGGTATCCGTGAGTTTGGTTGCAGAGTGCACAGTGAGAAGAAGAGATAAGGAACGAATCAAGTTTAACTGCTGTGTCAAACATAACAGACACTAAACTGAGAATGCATTTAATCCGATCTAATCCAAAAAGTATTATCAGATAGCAAGTTTGTTTTCATCTTTTGACAAGATTAGGAAAAATTGTGTCAAGTAAATGCTACTGAATTTCAGTCAAGGACAACTGTGAAAGACCAATGAAGGAGTCGGATCAAACCAAGGATAGCCCCCTGGCCTGGGATTTTGACCAGTCCTGGAGTTCATTCCTAAAACCTGCTGCACGTCTTTGTCTCAATACCTTGGATTTCTCAGACCTCTGGGATGAGGAAGACCTGGGAACAGACAGCACAGAAGATGAGGGGACTAATTCAACCACTGAAACATCACAGAGTGCCCAAGGGCCTCCAGCACCCCCTCCTCTTCCCCCTCCTCCTCCTCCTGGTGCGCCACCCTTGTTCTTGGCCTCCCCCAAAGGTACAATCAATAAATGTCGGACCTTGAAGCTCCATTGGAGGGAACTGCACAGTTTGGCTCCCCTTCCCAGGATGACCCGCTTTGGGACTCAGACTATTTGGGCCAGGCTTGAGCCAGTCAATGTGGATACAAACCAACTGGAGTACTTGTTTGAATCTAAGGGCAATAGCACCTGCTTTAATCTGGTTTGTGGACAGAAGGTAAGTACTATGAGACAGGATGGTGTCTATTTTCTAAATTAGGTTTCCCCTTTCTTTAAGTCTTTATGTAAACATTAAATAAAATGGCTGTTTAAGGTGACTCGATAGTTGCCTAATGACTTCACATCATGTGGGCTTTGTGGAAGGAGGACCAAATCCCCCAATAGCAGAATTTGACAAAGAGCTGTCCTGTAACACATTAATTAGTGAGCGTTAAAAGCGCTCGTATGCAGATGTTGTTACTTTTCGACAAAGATCAGCTAGCTGTTTCCAGTGTTTAGTCTTGCGATACCAGACCATCAGCGATCTCCGCCTACCGAAGTCTGGGGATTTCTAAATGCACGGTAGTTGGTTGAACATCACTTAGAACGATCGCTAACAAACCTACGCCCCTTAAATGTGGTCACGCCTTACCGGAAATTCATCTACCTCCCAATCTCGTCTGTATTGAACTGGGTGTCACCAACCCAATGTGAAGGGTTGCCCTGATTTTGGATTGGTTCTGCAATGCAGATTTTCTTTTAAACTCTGTAATAGTTTCCGCTCAGTCTTAACAAAAAAAAACCTGGGAGATTGTCCTCAGTCTCTATGAGCAAAGTGTTTAGAGAATAATCTGTGAGTCTGTGCCATGCTAAGCTAACTGCTTCCTGAGAGTAGTTTAGTATTTAGAACAATATGAAGATGGTATTCATTTTCTCATCTAATTCTAAGCAAGAAATCAGATAAGCATGTAAACTATTCCTTTATGCTAACGTTCTGTCCCATTTCCTTATCCTTATCCAGAAGCAGCCATCAGTCTCAGTGTTGGGGATGAAGCGGAGTAACATCATAACCATTGCCCTGAGCAGCCTGCCGCCTCCCCGCCTCCTCCCCCGTGCTATATACAGCATGGACAGCACTGTGCTAGACAGAGAGGACATTCAGGTACAGTAAAGGTCACATCCTCCAGAATTTTTAAACTTCAGCATTTGATTAACCTCCAAAGTTTGCTTTTGCCCGCAATTTGATATCCTTACCATTTCTTTATCAATGCAAAATGAAACCTGAGCAGGATGCGTTATAGGAGAGAAACAGCTGAACGTCCTACTTTTGAGTCCTGAATAATCCTGCACCGAGTGATGAGTTAATGTCTTCCCACATTCCCTCTAAAACAGCGAATCCAAGAACTAACCCCAACAGAGGAGGAACTTGGTCTGATTAAGGAGGCCAAGTCCCAGAACCCCCATTCCCCTCTGGGGCCGGCTGAACTCTGCCTCCTCACTTTGGGGGAAATCCCTCACCTGAACATCAGGCTTCAGCTCTGGGCCTTCGCTCTGGACTATGACTCCTTAGAAAGGGTGAGTGAAAGTGGAGGTGAAAATGAGATGGAATAAAATAGAAACTTATTTTTTTTTATTCCAGCTAAAGTGACGCAGAAGTGACTCAGTCTAGACTCTTTATGACTGAATTGTATAATTGCAATTGGAATAAAAACATTAAAAATACTGGTGGTCTAGCTTTTTAGCATTGACTGTGGCCATCATGGTACCACCTATAGACACAACATAATTGAAAATCCCACAGTGCAACTTACATTGTTTCATTGCAGAAACAGGACAACAATTACTTTTTAAAATGATCACCAATTATGTCACCAACCTAAATATAAAACACTGGTGGCTTGTTTAGTCTATATGAATCATCACGATGCTCTCTAATGGTTGCCCCACTTTACAGGAAATTGCTGAACCTCTCTTCCATCTGAAATTAGCCATGGAGCAGCTAGCAGCCAGCCAGACCTTCAGGTGTATTCTGGCTACAGTTCTGGCAATCGGTAACTTTCTTAATGGATGTAAGGTGAGTGTGTTGTGTATCTTGATGTTATTGATCTTTTAATTCACTTGAATGTTAGTGAGTCTTTTTGTCTTTCCCCTAAAATACTTATATCACCTGTAAATATGCCAAGGCCCGTGGTTTTGAGCTGAGTTACCTGGGGAAGCTATCCCAGGTGAGGGATACACACTCTCGGCAGCCACTACTGCATCACGTCTGCGTGCTACTGCTGCAGCTCTACCCACAATCCTCTGACCTCTACTCTGACATCACTGCTGTTACTAAAGCTGGCAAGGTGCGTACTTGTGTCTAATTTGGGAGTGTGTGTGTGTATGTGTGTTTGACTTCTGAGTGTATTTGATATTCTGCATCTGAGTCTGAAATAGGATTATTGGGATATGGATAAAGAGGGTGAAATAAAGGTCACCACAGATTTCAGCTCATTTTAAGTCCAGACCAGGTCAAAACTTGAACTAAATATAATCCTATTTAAAAACAGTATTTTAATTCATTAAAATGTAATCTTTATTCAAGAATAATCAGTAAGCATCAAACCACTGTATATTTACTTGTATCTTCTCTACTTCCAAGATCCAATTAATTATATAATGTTACTAATATATTTTTGTCAAAAAGCAAATTCCCTAAAATTATTTAAAAAAAATCTTTACAGTGTGAGTACTCCTTAGTTCAAACAAACCTTGCCCAGTTAGAGGCCTTGTGCAAATCATCGTGGGAGCACCTGAAGATTTTGGACAAGGCTGAGGATAAGAAGAAAGGAGGAAAGGGGGAGAAGAGAAGAGGAGGAGGAGGAGGAGGAGGAGGGGAAAATGAGGCCTCAGGCTTGGATGGTGCACTTCGTCATAGGCTGCCAAAGATCCTGAAAGAGTACGAGGAGAGGCTGAAGGTCCTGAGAGCTGTTCATCGTCGGGTTATCAACAGGTGTGCTAGTGTTTTCAAATTAGGTTTAGTCATACCCTTTTCCTTGACATTTTGTGTTAATGAAACTTTATTTTATATAGATTTTATTGTCTTTTTGTCTTTTGAGCTGCCAAGTATTTCAAACAAACCTGTGTTTATGCTGCCAGCTATGTAATAATGTCAAACACTATGTGAATATGTCTGTTAAATAAGTATGTTTCTCTCTTACTGTCACTCTAATTAACAGTAAAAATGTAAACTTGTGTTTTTCTCATATTTTTTCTTCTTCTCCAGATTCCACTCTTTCCTCCTATTCTTAGGCTACTCCCGAACCATGGTGAGAAATACAAAAGCCGAAGACTTCTGTAAAACCATAAGTAACTTTTCTCTGGAGTACAGGGCCACACGTCAGGCTATCCTCCAGCAGAGAGAACGGGAAAGCCGGAAGAGTGGAAGTGAAAGCCCAGCCCCTAACACTCCTGCAGCAAGAAGAAAACATCAGCAAACTCCAACGCAGGTAAATGAAGATCCTCAATTCTGGAAAAAAATATGTAAAACTAGTATTTTATCATCACTCAGATTTTGTTAATATGTTAATCTGTTGATTCACCAGGAAAGTGACGAGAACTACAGGCTGGAGGAGTTTTTAAGAACACCTGAGTCCAACTCAAAGCCAGACGCCACTATGCCTCGAAACCGCCGGAGGATAACAAACATCCAAGGTGATACACACATGCCTTAGATCAAACTCAATCTGCTTCTCTTTGTTTACAATCTTTAAAACATGTCAAACTAAACCTGTTATTGTTTACTTCTCAGGTCTATCCATGAAGAAACTGAAGTGGTGAGCCTGCTGATATATTTTGTCAATAGCTGTCACTGGTGTATTTGTAAAAAAAAACGGTCTGTGATGGTTACACTGTTATTTATGACATTTGTTGTTACAGTCAACTTTTTGCAGCATGATGTTGTTGGCAGTAATGATATGGACAGGTGTAAATTTCACATGCCATGCAGTATTTTCTTTTCAATGTCTGAGTGTAAAAGTGAAGATTAATTAAAAATTGTTTAATAAAATATGTGAAAGATTTGCATTTCTCTGTTTGCTCTTATAAAACACATGATCGCATTAATAACAATTAAAAAAAATGTCTTAACATATTAAAAAGTATAAAAATAAACATAAGAATTTCACCAAAATCTGATGTGAAAACCTGAAAACTGTCTTCCTCTTTCTCCTTTTTTATTACTGATACATTGTATCACGTTACATTCTATTCAGAACTCTTCTGTCACATTGTGTTCTATTTTAGCCTGTATTCTAGAATGCTAAGTGATGCTGCAAAGGACACTTTGTGACGTCACTCCCACTTCTCCTCCTGCTCAGCTGTTGTTCGTGCCAAACTGCGACGCATGCGCAGTGCGCTGACGTCTTGCTCTCAAACAGCTGCCCAACTACAGCGTCCGTCTCGTGTTATATTTACAGAATTACAGCTTCAACGTATGGGTGTTGCTCTCGGTGTATTGTCAGTGTTTGCCTTGACGTATTGATAAGTGTTGTGACAATTCAAAAAATCAATTCAGTTCAGTATTCCGGTGTAGTCACTCACGAGCCGGACTGGCAACCGTATCTGCAAATCAGTGAAGAGCATATCCACACCAGGGCGGTTTAAACATCCAATCAAAAACTGGGATGGGGTAATGGGCGTGACGCTTCTGCTGTGTGTATGAGTCGACGCCATTTCGTGTCCACTGGTTTCAAGGTGATACAATCATCCTGCAGAGCCGTAAGCGGATATTCACCTACTCAAGTAAAAACAGCGTTGAATTTTACTCATTTTTAGTGTTAAGCTCGTGGTGAGTATTTTTAACCAAGAGATTTTTTCCCCCTATTTTTTTTTATTTTTTCCTGACTCTGAGTCGTCTTTGGGACTTTTTTTTGTTTTTATTTTTAATGCATTTTTCCTGGCTGGTATTCCTGAGACTGTGTTGGCTTTTAGTGGCGTACATTTTGTGATGGCAATATGAGCTGCGCAGAAAATAGTTTTGATTAGCTTCCACAACAAGATTTTTGCTTTTGTTTTTCGAATACGACATTTTAAAACCTCTGTATTTTTCAGGGCTGCTGTGTTATCTTATTGCTTATCTGAGTGTGGTCATATTTTCGAGGAGAGAAATATGGAAGATTGGTCCAGTCTTTTATGGACAGTGTTCAAAACGGTTCGCCCTTTTTCTGGAAATATGTTTTTAAAAGGTTTTTTTTTATCCTCGTCCTTTGTTTCACATCCACCTGTAACTTGATTTGCAGTGGTTGATCTTGACTCATAAGACGGTGTTTTTTTTCCTGTTTCCTTTTGGCAGTTTCGAGACAGTATATTTCCTGCAGCAGATCTCTCAAGAATGATGTAATTTTTCAGGCAATTTGTTTTTTTTTCCCCCAATGAGAAGTGGGGATGTTTTTTGTTTTTTTTTAAGGAACAGCTCTCAACAGTTGTCTTGATGTATTATGCAGTCAAGGGATTTCGGTGGCAGTGGTGTCACATCATTTGTGCATGTGGTAATTGTGATAAAAACATTAAAGTTCGTTTGCAGATTGAGAACCTCATTCATTCGGTCTCAGTTTACTCTGAGCTGTGGAGCTGCTTAGACCCGGGAGGAAAGTGTACAGCGGGGGCCTGCAATGAGCTGTATGACCAGACTTAGATCTCTTAATTGCTCTGCTTTTCTTTTTCTTTTTCATTTTCATTTTCTTGTAGCTTCATGACTAATCAGTTGATATATATGTGAAGAAAAAAATCCAGTCTTCCTTGAATGTAGTGGATAGGCAGGGTAGACTTGGGTAGAGTTGAAGATGGCCCCAGAAACTACAAGTTCATGGTTTTACCCCCCCTGACCGTACCCCACCCACTTTGGCCCCAAGTGTGTCCTTGAACAGGAAACCCTCCAGGCTTCGGGGGTGCTGTTCTGCAGTCGACCCTTTGTCCTGGCCTCTGCGCAGGGAGCAGGCAGGATTCGGGGGGGTGGAGGGGGGGGACAGGGGTCATGAATTCCCTCTGACCAGTGATGCTCAGATGTGATCCTGCATTCTTTGGGCTGAGTTAGTTTGCATAAATGTAAAAATCAAATAAGGAGGATTAGCTTTGCAGACAGTAATTAAACTTTCTAAAAAAAGACAGTTCCACTCTGTTCCACTGTTCTAACAAGTCAAGTCAAATGTGGGTGTAGCCAACCACCTGTGCCTTTACCATATTTATTTAATAGATAATTACTTGGTGTTTATCACTTAATTATACTGCTTTGATAACCCTATAGTGTCAGCTAAACTGGCAAACAAGGGAACCAGATCTACGAGTTAGTACCTCCACGTGCTTACCTTTATCCTTACGGTGTGGACAAATTGTAGCATTAAAGTGAAATGAAAGCAGTGCAAGAATAGTATGATTAACATAAATCAAGCATTGACTAAATAGTTAGGGTATATGTGTGGGTGCTCAGGTGCAGTGACATTTGCTGCTGCTTTGACCTACCAGCCAAGTCTGCAAATATGTTTTAATGTAAACAAAATATGAAAAGAACTGCTCCACCGTAAAATAATATCAACATATTCTAGGGAGGTTTTATTACTGTAATGCAGTGCTGGGGACAAATGGAAAAAAGCCAGAAGCCATACATTTCTTCTTTTTTTTTGCTTTACTATGAATAAATAGTTCTTTGAAAACGAATAGTTCTGTCGATAAAGTAAAAAAGTTTCAGTCTCACAATGGCTGAGGAGGAAAGTTTGACTGTAGAGATTGTATTTGTAAATTGAATAAAGACTGAAGTCACACAGGAAGTAGAGCCCAACAGAGTTTGGTTTGTTTTTGTTTTGTTTCAGCTTTGCTCTCCCACCCCCCCACCCCCACCCTCCCACCCCCCATCCACCTGTTTGTTGTAATAACAGTTCTGGTTCATTTTTCAGAGGGCTTCTTCTCTAATATGACCTTTTTGTTTCCCCTGTTTTAGTTTTTGAAGCCACTTTTTTGAACGGCAGCAAATCGTAAGTTGGTCTCAACCTTTTTTTGGTTTATTTTTCACCTCAACTTTTGCATTTTTCTTTTTTTCTTGTTCTTTTTTCTTTTTAAAAATATTCCAGTTTTGTTTTCTCCCTCATGTGATTTAGCTTATCCCCACCCCCCTCCTCTTCTTCCTCCCCTTTTGGATTTCCTAGAACAATAGCATGTAGTGTTTTGGTTTTTTTTGTTGATTTTTTTTATTGTGCCGTGTTAGAAAATTAAATGCTTGATTCTCAAACTGATTGATTTTGCCGGCCTCTTTAAATGATCCTCCCACACTATCCCAGTTTATGAGAGGCCGGTAGATAATAACAGCTGAGTAACACTCCCTCAACTCCCTCCTGCAGTCAGTCCTCGGATGAAGGACTGACACTGACAAAGGCAAAATAAGTTCAGATTTTTTCTGCCTTTGCTTTGCTATGTTTTGTTTTTTTCCTTTGTGTGAGTGTGCATGTCATTTGATGGAGTAAATCTGATTCGTTACCCACACAAACACAAAGTTACCTTCTCTTTAGAGGCGTTGCTCTTAACAATAACACTAATGTCACCATTATTACCCCCTTTGAATAGTTTTTGCCCATGAAATATGCATGCCAGCACTAAATACTCATTCATTACTAACTTATTCAACAATCCCTCATATGAATTGATGAGAAGCGATATGATTTTTTTGGTATACTGTGACTAAATCTATCAGATTTATCACATATTTCACACAGTCATGTGTAAATGATCAGTTTTCAGTTATACTCCTACTTATAACTCCCCAGTTAATTTCTGCTATAAAGAAAACCCACAAAAAAACATGCAACTACATATAAATGTGGCACATTCACACCCACTGGAAAGCTGCTCTTCCTGTCATTTTAGCTTGTCTCTCAAGCATGATTCCTAAGAACTGCAGTTCCAGTGTCCGTGTCACAGTTGAAGCACAAACATTAAACCAACACTCTCACACTCGATGAACTAAAAAAAAAATTGGATGAACCCACAAGCCATAATGGGACTGAATGTTTACCAGAAACAGCTGGCCATCATACAATAAGGCCCTATAAGGCAGAAGATAAGAAATATCAGCTACCATAAGTGGACATTTTTGATAAGGGTGGCCACAGTAATAGTGTCCCTTAAAGTGACAATGTTACATTCTTGATAAAACAAAACAAAAATCCAAAGAGTGCAAAATACCAGGAGGACTTTACAATATAATGCAATGAAACTGACTAGTCCTGTAATATGTGTTATGTTTGTGAAGCTCATATTCAGTTTTTGTTGATATGTTTAAGAGCTGATTCAAAGTGAACATGCAACTTCTCTACATCAAACCTGTGTACTGCTAACTGGACACTTAACTGTATTCTTTGGCTCCCTTTAATTGTAATTTAAAGGCAACACTAACAGCAAAATATATTATGTGTCATAGACTATCAGAAGTAGTCTCAGTAATTTCACAGCATGTGCCAAACAGTCCAAAAAAAGAAGTTGAATATTTCCTGGACAGTGATCATCATGTTGAATCAACACCTCAGAAAAACTTATGGGCTTCACAATTTTCTCTACAGTGCTATTATATTGTAAGATGTTCCTGTTATTTCGTCCACCCTGTGTGCTAATATTTACCCATCTCTTCAAATAAAGACTTTTTTCTGTTACTGTCATTCAACAACAGAGCCTGCTGAGTTCAGTTTGTTATGAGAATCACACAGAGGGCTTGTGTATAAACCCTGGATATTCCTACTTGAACCCCAACACGCCACAAAGAATGAAAACATTTGCTAAATGCTAGTCTGATAGTCCCCCCCCCCCCCCCCCCCCCCCCCCCCCAAAACACACCCAGTGTTGTAGACGCCCTGTCAGCTTGCCAAGCAGTAGAAACATCCCGGCCAAATCATGTAGTGGAGAGCAGAGCGTTAAGCTTTGGCCGGAGAGCCTGCTGCAAACCATGTAATCCCCTGCTGGTAGCTACTAGCCAAAGAGAGAGAGACTGCTGCTGCTGCTGGGCTTAGCCCGGCTGGCAGCACTGTTCTGTTTTGGCAGGTGAGACACGGCTTTGCATCGGCTAAAGGGGTTGATTGTAAGATGAACGGCTCACAGAACTGAGAGGGAATTAGCAAAAAAACAAGACAGACACACAAAAAGTCAATAAAGAGGCCCATTGTTTGCTCATAATAGGGTTTATGTGTAATGATGATGAGAGAAAATCCCACAAAATTAGGAAAGTAAAAAAAGTAATGAATGTATTCATCTAAGGGGGGAGGACAAAATAAAAGAAACACCTTACAATATGAACCTGGAGCAGTTATTTTATTTTCTGAGTCTGTGCAGCTTTTCTATGTCTTACTTTTTAGTTGTATTAAACAAATATCCAAAAAGTGTCTTCCAGTCAGTGTTGGTGAAGATGTTTTCTTGTGATTATTTCTGCTATTCTTTAATAGTGCAGCTTCCCTATGTTTAGCACATGCTGACACCAACCAACCCCCACCCACCCGCAATGTTACATAATTGTGCAGTGTCTGAGACTAATGACAATCTGGACTCTTTGTACTTACAGTATATTAAGGCTCAGATACTTCACACTGCTAATTGTATTACATGCTAATGTGACCAGCTTGTGTAATTGTTAAATTATAACAAGTGAGGCTCGAAGTGTTGGCGCTTTAGTCGCAAATGTTGTACATTTATTTAGCAGAGCAAGGAGAGAAGTCTGAAGAAGTCGTCTTGATTACATTTGAGAAACACAAAACTGTACTAAAAGAAACAAGATCCTGAAAAAGACCTGTTCTAATTGATCAAAAACATTCAAGTCACAGTCATAAAGACAGAAAAGAAGATTCTTGTATGTCTGCACCCATTTTTTTTTCAGTACACCCTCACCAGCACTGATTGAAAGAAACCTAACGGGGTCAACATCAAAAGTAAACCATCGTACACCAGGCGGCTCATGAATTATTGAAAGATATTGATACACGTCTATCGGGCCAGGATTTACTTTTGATGTCATCATCATATGATTTCAGCTTCCATCAGCACCTGATACAAATGAATGCTATAAATACATTTCTGGTAAATTTAGCAGAATACTTGCCACAAAAACAACAGTTCTGTTAAAACTGAGAGTTGCATTAAAAACTAAACCCTATGAGCTTTGGCAACGTGGTGTTTGAAGCTGCAATGTTTGTTCAATTAGAAAATGTATTGCCTACAAACTATTTTGACAATTGATTTAAGTATTTTGTAAATGCTAAATTGTCTGGTTCGAACCACTTAAATGTTAATATTTTCTGTTTTCTTTAGTCCTCAATGATAGTAAACTGTTAATCTTTGGGTTGTGAACTGTAGGTCGGGACATTTATCTCAATTTTCCAACATTTTATGAATCAAACAACTAATTGATTAATTGAGAAGATAATCTACAGATTGATCGTTAATGAACATTATAGTTGCAGCCCTCATGATGTTAACTGTGGGGATATTGGAAGGTGTTTTGAATTGTCTTCACCCTCTCAGGTGACATTGAGGTTTTGCAGTTGCTTCTAAGTGGATGATTAAGAAAGTATGGGGTCTATTAAAGGCAGTTTTCTCACTTAAATGCAATATTTTGTTTTGTCATAACACACATTTATCCCACAGGTTTTTTTTGTTGCTTTTTTAATGTTTAAAAAAACATTGTACCTATTCTACCACCTCCTGACCAGAACACCCCCCCCCCCCCCCCCCTCCATTTTTAAGAACTTGTTGGATTTTCCACTTAATTTAAGAAAAAAAAAAGAACAAAACTTTGTGGAGGTGTAGTAGAAGTGTCCCCAAAGTCACTGCCTCCATCTCTCGTAGTTCCTCGACGACCCTCTTCTCTCCAACAGACTCAGACAGACAGGCAGGCCTCCACCGACCAGAGTACAGACACAATGGAGTGAGTGCTGGCTGCTTTATGACCACGATCACACTGTCTATTCTGCTCTCTGATACCTGCAGTACTTTTTAGATGCCCCTGTTTTTCTTTTCATAGTGGATGAAAGTTCAGACACACGGTTAGTCAGTGTGTGTAAGTGTGTGTGTCTATGTGTATGTGTGTGTGTAGAATATACACAACTACCACCTTCACTGTTAAAAGGTAGAAAGTCTCACTGAGATTTCATGTGCGTATCCATCATTACAGCAGCATTTCTATAATGTAAGGATAAGTGCATATGGTAGTCTGTATTAATGTAAGTAAAGTATGTGTTAGAGATGTGCTTTCATACTGTGCATTTGTGCTGAAATGATTAGTTAATAAACTGATGCATTGATTAATTATTAAAGTAAAGAAATACCAAACATTTGCTGGTTCCAACCTCTAAAATATGAGGATTTTCTGCTTTTCTATGTTTTATATGATTGTACATTTAATATATTTGGGTTTTGGACTGTTGTTCTGACACAACAAGCAATCTGAGGACTTAGACCCTTCAAAATTATGATCAGCATTCATTGGCATTCATTATACACACTAGACAATTCATTTAAAAAAATGAAGGTAGAGCTACATCATTAGTTTAGCCCGTTGCAGACTTGCCTACTTTTTTGCTAAAAGTTGCTAAAAGTTTAATATAGTGTGGTTAAAAACTGTATATGAGTATACAGTATGAACACTCATATTCATATGAGCATCAGTTTAACCACATATTTGGCAACTGAACAAGGTTATCAGGTTGACCATGTTGCAGAAATGATCAAATCAGAGAAAGTTTCAAAGCACACAAGATATCCTCTCCATCTATTGTCCCTCATCTTTTTATCCTCTTTTCTTCTTCCGTTCCGTACTCTTCCTCCATGTCCACCTCTCTCCCTCCTGTCCAGTTGGTCGTCGTCGTCCTCCACCACCTCCAGCCTGATGGCCAGCAACGTGACCAACAAGACCGACCCGCGCTCCCTCAACTCCCGCGTCTTCATCGGCAACCTCAACACCCTGCTGGTCACCAAGGCCGACGTGGAGGCTATCTTCTCCAAGTACGGCAAAATCGTGGGCTGCTCCGTCCACAAGGGCTACGCCTTCGTCCAGTTCTCCAATGAGAGGAATGCCCGGACGGCTGTGTCCAGCGAGGACGGACGCATGATCGTAGGACAGGTTTTAGGTGAGGTGGAGGGAGGCTGATGGATAATGAAGAACTGCAGTGAAGGAACTGAAGAGTCAGGGAGTCAAGTACTAGTTGTTAGAATCAGTACTGGACTCCATTTCTGAGAACAAAAGAAAAACTCCTCTTCAATCACTCTGAAATGTGAAAGTCCAGTCAGTACAATTAGTTAAACTTACTTTTTATGTTATGTTGTGTTTATAAAATAATATAAATTGAAACTTGCCAAGAAAGTGAAAAAAATGTTCTTTCTGAAAATGTGAACAAATCTGGAGTCACATTAGTATTTCTAACATGCTTTACCGAAGGAAAAGTTCAATATTTCTTGGCAAGGTGTTGGTTGCTTGGCAACCTCATGGTGATAATAGGACTAGGAAATTACTGCACCAGGTCAAGAAACAGTCCCACACAAAATGTCCTTTTTCTCTTAAATCATACCTTTGGGAGAGAGATTTTAATATTTTTAAAGAATTACACCCACATCTCAACTTTGAAATAAAAATGTTTTGGTCTGTGTTGTGCTGCAAGCAATCAATATGTGTGATTATTGGAAAATTCCTCCATAGTCAAGGTAAAACCTGTCTTTCACAATAGCATACAGTCAGGTGAAGGGGAAGGAGTGTTGAAATCTCACACATTCTGTCCACAGCATAATTTCATGGTCTGTTCTCTGCACTCCTGACATCTCCAAACTCTCACTACTCGACTTTGTTTTTCCACTTTCAGACATCAACCTAGCGGGCGAGCCAAAGCCTCACAGATCGAAGACAGCGAAACGCTCTGCAGGAGACATGTACAGGTGTGCATACTGCTCATGATCACAGCAACAGTGTGTTTGTTTTAATAATTCAGCATTCAGACAAGTAAGGAAAGACATAGTCACATAACAGTTATACATCAGATGTATTTAGATGTAGAGTGCATTTTGCTGTAGTTAATCTTTCTCCACCTTCCCCCCACTCTGTCCACAGTTCCTCTTTTGATTTGGACTATGACTTTCAAAGAGATTACTACGATAGGTAAGCTGTTCATTCATTCATTCAAATCTTTTGCCTGTTACTGCTGAAGTCCTTAGTGAATGCATGATTTGTATGGTTCACGTATATTCTTTTCTTAATTTTTACAACTGCAAAAGGCTATTTGGTTTTAGCGCTATATGCATTTGGCAGTGAGAAAAGATAAGTAGTTATGTTAGTGGCTACTAAGGGTTTGAATGAGCATTTATGTTAAAATAAACAATCATAATACACATTATCTGAGGCCCTTTTCTCACTTTGGTACTCTCAGGATGTATTCTTACCAGTCCCGGGTGCCTCCTCCCCCTCCACCCCTGTCCCGCGCTGTCATCCCTTCAAAGCGTCCGAGGGTCAGTCTGAGCGGAGGAGGGAGCCGACGGACCAAAACCACCTTCTCCTCCTCCTCCAAGAGCAGCCAGAGGGCTTCCCGTACGAGTAGGTCCCAAGGGGTCACGATCACACTTACTGAATGCTCTTTCAATGTCCTGAATACCTCTATTCCTCTTCCCACAGTGAAGGTAGATGATCTGCAAACCATCAAGAGAGAGCTTACTCAGATCAAACACAAGGTCGACTACCTGTTGGAGAGCCTAGAGCGCATGGAGAAGGACCACGGCAAAAAGTCCGGTGAGCCCTAATGAAATGATTGTAACGCAAAGTTTATACCAGGCTGAAAGAGAGAAAATTAGTACTGAAATCTGGTGTTAAATGTAAGACTGTGATGTTTCGTTCAGTGCAGAAATGAGTTAAAATCTGCCAAAATCGCTGCCAATTTAGCTTCATGGTTACTTTTGGTTTGCTTGCTCTATGAATTCAGATTGAGTTAACAGTTCACTTTTTAGAGCTAGGAAGCCTTAAATAGGACCTCAGTAAACAAGTACAGAACACAGTCGTATTCATTCCCTCTCTTGTGTGTCATTGCTTAATACCAAAGGAAACCAAATCTATCACTACATATGCCAAATATTGAAATAGATTAGGAGGATCCTATTTTTGAAAATCTCACCATTTTCTTGTCCTCTGAATGACGAAATGTTCTCTGTGACTCATTCAGCACTGGCGTGAGTCATGAGGGGGAATATTTAAATGTAATTAATCCAGTCATATAAAACCTTCTTATTTGTTAAGCTAAGTAGCATTAGAAGCAGTTTAGGTTTTTCTCCACTGCCATATTCCTCTGTAGCGTGATGCTCTGAATAAAACCAAACTTTCTCCTCTTTTACATCCTCCATAAGTTGGGGTAATTGAACAGGTCAATGATGGTGATGAGTGTCTGTCCTGCAGTCCTCGGTCCTTTCTACTCTTTTGAACTCCACCTCTCCTTCTCTTTCATCATCCACTCAGACCTGAAGAGCTCTAAACCAGAGCCAGGTGAGGTTTCCCCCCTCCATTCCTCCACCTCCAGCAAGAAGGACGACAGCCTGAAACGAGAAAGAGAGAGGGAGAGCCAGGAGCTGAATGACTCTGAGGAGGAAGGAGATCTCCTGGAGGATGAAGACGAGGTGAGCATTGGACACTATTGGTTTGTAAGTCTTTTTTTTGTAAAAGAGGATTTTAACTAATATGCAATAAATAAAGCGATATTTGTGCACTTTTCCTTCCGCACAGATGAAAAGCAGAGGGAGAGATGAGGACGAGGAGGAGGACGGCGAGCAGGAGGAAGGAGAGGACGACGGCGATAGCGCCAATGGAGACGAGTCCTAAACACTACGCAGGCAGAAAGACACACACATACACACGCACAAAATGATGTGTGTGATTGTATCTCCACACCAGACTTGTACACAGTGGTCATATGCTCATTATCTGCTGAACTGACTGGACGTTTCTATAAAATGTATTGTAGATAATTCTCTCACACACATTCTCAAAAGTATAAATATGTTACTTTATCCGATTTTCTTTTATGTTGTCAATTTGATTTTACTCATTTTTTTCATTTTATTTTATTTGACCATTTTATAGTTATTTACTGACATTGGTTAAAAGCAAAACTCTGATGTGTCACATTCAGTGAGAAAAAATACAAGTTAAGGACAAATGTTACATATTGTATATTTGAACTAAGGGCTATGAGCCACTCCAGTCTAAAAATGGAAAGAAAGTATTCTTAGCCCTCATTTTCCTTTCGATGAATGTGTTGACTTGATGCCAAAAAAACAAACTTACTTTTTTCTGTTAAATTACTGCATTAAGTAATTATCACTGGGCAGAGGCTGACATCGAAACAGAACTGGAATGAAAGTGTGCTCAGGTGCAACGGTTGGAATTTAAGGTCAGTCTAGCGTATAATACCAGACATGGTATCACAATCCCAGTCCTAAAGAATTTCAAGATGAATATTTTTTTTTAATATGACTGAGCTGCTGCACTTCTACCTTTTAACCAGCAGGTGGCAGTGTATCCTGTGAAATGGCCACACAGATGCTCACAGGGATTTATTTCTGTTGTTCACAGATGCTCACAGGGATTTATTTCTGTTGTTCACAGAAAATCTTCACCTTCTGCTTGTCAGATAACAACGTACGTGTGCAAAACTTCATCCCAAGTTGGGCAAACACAAAAAAAAAAAAAAACCTTCATCGTTCTGAAAATAGTTTTGTTTGTTACCGAGGTGTTGCAACCTTAACTGATCTTGACTTGTGTAATGCAGTGTTTTGTCTGTTTTTGTTGACGTTCTGTTTGTCAATTCATCTGCACTGGTGAAAGTGAATAAACATGTTTTCCAAGTTGGATCCTGTACGAGCTTTTGGTGCAATCCACACGTTCGATGTTCAGCGTGAGTCGCTCGTGTGACATGAAGGTGGAGGTTTATAGAAGGTGAAAGAACCCAGAAAAATGATGGGTTGTGCCAGACAGCGAGAGTGTGATTAAAATATATGTTGAGTGGGTGGAGGTTTTAAGTGCAGAGCAGGTCGAGGCTGGAGCAAGCTTGAAGTGTTTTATTACCTCATTAAAAAAGATGGGTCGGTATTTCCTCACATATCTTCAATTCCAGCCATGCAGGTATAGATTTGCTTTTAATTGGCTGAAGTTCTGAGATATTTGTCTAGTAAAACCAAAACTATCTGCATTACCAGATACCACTAGAAGTAAGTGATACAATATGGAACTTTTTTTAAATAATTTGGTTGAACTAAAACATTTTTCTTACTTATAAACTTTGTAAGAGGAACTATTTCAATTCAGTCTACAGACCAGACATTGAAAGACAGAATTAAAATAAATATTTCAGCAACCAAGCTTGTTTGTCCACAACTTCATTATTATTGACCAAACAGCATCGATAAACAGCTTCCTTATTAGTGTACATTATCCTGCCGGGAGTCTGCTGAAGCCCCGAAGCTCAGTAATGAATACAAGAACAGAGAGCTGGCAGGAATGAAGAGGAATGCAAAAAGGAAAGAGGGATGACTAATCAATAAGCAGCCAGTGTTGCATGGTGAATTGTGATTAACGAGGGAGCGACAGACAGGCAGGCAGGGGGTGTGATGAAAATGGTGGAAGGAGAGCGGATGGATGGATGAACAGGCCACAGAAGAGTGGAGACAGATGGAAGAGTAGCTGACAGATGGAGAGATGACAGGACGAGCGGAAAAGATTTTGCTCTGGGGGGGGGGGGGGTAAAGAATGTGGAAATAGTGTAACAGTTAATGTGAGTGATTGCAGAGCGGTACCTTTTGTTAAAACTTCGCCTGAACACTGGTGGCGCCTTTTGTCTCCTTGGAGAGAAGATATTTTTATCAATTGTCTTTTCTTAAAAAAACACAAAAAATTCAGTAGAATTTGTTTGAATCTTTGTTTAAATCTGTTTTATCGACATCAAATCCTCACGATCAAATGACCAAACTATACCACCCGAGTCACATTCCACAACAAGCCTGATACACAGCAGCTCTTTTTTTTTTGTCTTTGTGATGAATGACAGCGTTTTCAAGGAAGCTGTAAATCTCTCTGCAAGCAGCTGGGACAATGAGTTGCTTGTTTGCATTCTTCTTTTTTTTTTATTTTTTTTTTTTTATTCGAAACCCTTCGTTCACATGGCTGTGCGATGTACAGATGTTATATGTACAGGCGTGATGATGTCCCTTCTTCAAATCAATTACAAGTTTTAAAATGAAAGCCACATGACTCCATGGGGGAGCTTGTAGTCAGAAGATAATAGGATTGAATGATATAGAAAATTAATACTTAACTTAGAAAATTAATACTTAACTTCTAACTGCTCAAATGAAGCAGTCCTGTGTAATATGTCAAGCAACATGCTGCTGAAAACTTGCATCAAATCACATCTAAAGCATAAAATCAGTGCATTCAATCACATCTTATATGTTATACCAAATGGTGCAAATGTGTGTACAACTGTGGCTAAATAAACATTAATGAAATTAAAGTGTCACAGAGGGAGGTTAATGGGTCACAGTGGGGTGATCACAGCTAGATGGGGAACATTTGCTGCATGATCGATGGTTCAGTGGCACAGAGGAGCTTCATTATGACCAAATGCATGAACTGTCCCTCAATGTCTGGCTTTCTCACACATGCTGACACACTTATACACATATGCACTCACTGGCCACTCACTATGCTTACTACTGAAGTCATAACAGTGGTGGTGTTTTAATTGACTGCATTATATTTAAAGCTGTTTCTCATATTTGGTTCCCCCTATTTAAGTACACTAGGTAGACCAAATATTAAAAACAGGAAGGATTAATAAGAGCTGCTTCCCATTTAGGTTTGCCAGCTGAGCCCTCTGTGTGCATGCTGGCTCAGCTGCTACAACTACAGTACATGTATCCGAGCTATTAATCATGTTGTTAGTCACACCTGTGCAACTAATAACATTACCGACTCTGTTTTTAATCATAGGATGGCAAAGGTGTTAATAGTTACATCTATCCCTGCTGTGACAATTCAAAATGTTCCCCATGAGAAACATTTGTTGATGTAATTTGACATGAAAGTAACTCAGTGGAAAGTAAATGTGTTGAGGTTTACTGGTAACTCTTAACATCTTGGGTTCAGTACCTAATTTGTGAAGACATTTCTCGTTATGAGCCTTAATTCGCTAAAACACATCCCAAAAAAGCTGTGACAGTATATCGTCCGCATATTATCACATTAAAAAGTTAATATCCTAAACTTTAGCAAACACTTTACTATTTACACATCCAGCAGATACCGAGCAGCATTATTATTCATTTGGATGCATGCTTCACACCAGCCAACGAATGTAAGTCCAATATTCACTCTCCTTGTAGCTCTGTTTTGGACTCCTCCTCCTCCACTATGTTCACCAGCTAGTCTAACTAACTTTGTGTGTCTGTCATGCCTAAACTTTAATTCTACGTATTCATTTGATGTTTTACATTTGAAATAATGTCTAGATGTTAAAATGTTTTTAACTGTCAGTAATCATAAAGACTTGCAGGTAGGTGAAGATGCAAAAGCCACCCAATGATCTCAGTCGCAGAGAGGTCATGGTCGAGATAGAGAGTGAGGAACAGAAAGCGAGGGATGAGAAGAGTGTGAAAGAGAAGAGGAGGTGGGAGATGAAAGCGACATGTCTTACAGGGCTACAGAGAGGTTGAGAGGAGAAAGGGGGGAAGAGGTGAGGAGGAGAGATGGAGGGATGGAGCTGTAAGCCTCCAGGGTGATTTATCAGTGTCACTGGGAGGTCTTTGTGTGAGTGTGTGTGTGTGTGTGTGTGTGTGAGAGAGAGAGAGAGAGAGAGAGAGAGAGAGAGAGAGAGAGAATGAAACGAAAAACACGATGAAAGAGAGCCGTAAAAGTAGCTGGGTCTATGTGTGTGTGTGTACGTGTGAAAAGAGTGATAGAGTTAGGAAAACACAGAATGAAATATGATAAACATCAAGAGGAGAAATGTTTTCTGCCCGAGGGTGCGTTTCATCTCTGTTTTAAACACAACAGCCAACTGCACTGTGTGTATGTGTGTGTGTGTGTGTGTGTGTGTGTGTGTGTGTGTGTGTGTGCGCGCGTGTGTGTGTGTGTGTGTGTGTGTGTGGTTGTGTGTGTGTGTGTGTGTGTGCCTACGTGTGTAAAAGAAGCAACAATAGCAGGAAGGAAATTTATACCTGTTCTATGTCAATTTACACCTCACTGTTCACTAACTATTAATCCCTAACTACTCTGACACTGCGTCATGGAGTGTCTGCACTATAAAATCCTAATAAAAACTTTGTTTTGGTTTGGAGGTGCATGTATTTGTGGTATTTAAAACAAGGGAAAAACACAGCCACATAGTGACCTGCTTCCTTCCCTCTCTCTCTCTCTCTCTCTCTCTCTCTCTCTCTCTCTCTCTCTCTCTCTCTCTCTAGTATACAAATGATAATTTTTATGGATACTTATGCTGTTTGCATGTAGTGTTTTTCATTTTTAACAGTAAAAATACCAACATGGATGCAGTAACTCACTTATTTTTCCACATTGATGTAACACTTACAGGCAGTCACCTTACTTTTGGACCGTTTTTTTGACTACATACAGCTTACAATACATTAGACTGTACAATATTTGGTCAAATACATATGTACAGTGTGCAGAAATAGTGCCCAGCAGGTACAGTCCACAATAAAAGTATGAATAACAACAGTACACATAGAGATATATTGAAGTAAATAGGTTATATGCTGTATGTGCAGCATAGCTATTATAGGTTAAATACACTATTACTTTACAATAATATGGAATGTATGTTGAAAACAAACTGATATAGTACAGTATTGTTATATATATATTGTTAGTGCTTGTTTCAATGTGCAACTAGTACAAACACTGGTTAGTCCAGAGATGTTGATTGGCAAAAGTTGAACATATTCGGCATCCATCAGTGATTTGAAATAAAGACGTCACCTCTGTATATTTTATTCATATTTAACTGTGCGTACCTGTATTCCAGCTGAAGCTTGTATATTTTCTCAGCCACAGCTGTGGAAGTCATGTTAACTGCAAAGTGTGAAGTATCAACAACTAATTTATATATGAAAATTAAAATCACACATTTTTAGACTACAGAGGTGACACCTTTAAATTGTTTGTTTTATCGAACCAAACAACGAGCCAATACCGTTTGTGGCGGCTGAATACACAAAAAAATTATAACTTCAAAGCATTTAACACAAATATGTTTGTAATGAAAGGAGAGTTACTCTGTTTTGAGTCAGCTTGTTGTGGCTGCATTTAATTCAGCCTTACAAAGAAAAGCCCGACTGTACCAGTGTGTGTGTGTGTGTGTGTGTGTGTGTGTGTGTGTGTGTGTGTGTGTGTGTGTGTGTGTGTGTGTGTGTCTTGAACATTATTGTGCAGTGGTTGCCCTGTGACTAGCCCCATAGCTGGTGTGAATATAAATGAGAGAGAAAGAGGGTTTCCACTGCACACAAAGGGGAGAAGAGGAGAAGAAGAGGAGGAGGACGAGAGGAGGAATTGTTGCTTTAGGCAGTTTTGCGCCCTGCCTCGTTTTCTCCCTTCGGCCATGTTCAGCAAGGAGAGGGAAAGTTGGATAATCTCTCTCTCTCTCTTTTCTCTCTCCCTTTTTCTCTCTCTCTTTCTTTTCCTTTATCTATGTTAATCTGTTTCTTTTGTCTTGCCCTACCTCCCTCCATCTCTTATCACATTCACTCCTCTTTCCATCCTGCTTCCTCTTTCTATCTCACTTAGTTCACTTCAATTGTCCTTAAGTCTATTTATGCAAATTTGAAACATTTTTCTGCTCTCTCCCTTTCCTCCGTTTCTCTCTAGCCATCTCTCTTGCTCCAGAACTCCTCTCCTGTATATCTCTCCATCCTTTCTTTACCCATTAAACACTATCTCTTTCTTTTCCCTCCTTCCATCACTCTCATTTCCAGAGCGATTGGTGACTGATCCCACTGTAGTCTGAGATTAGATCCAACCCCACGGCTGTTATCAGCCCTCAGCATCCCTGCTCCTCGTAGATAATCTGCTTGTGTTCACGAAACACAAAAATCTGCCAATACATCTGTTTTCCACTGTAATACATTTATACACCATGCTGATGCTGATGCTGCTGCTGCTGGTGGTGGCTGACAACACTGTGTGATATACTACAGTGACATCAGCGGTCAAACAATTCACATATGTCACTTACTTAAAGGTACCACAATATGAAAAATACTCTAAACTGCATTCAAAAATGTACTTAAGGAAAAGTTTAGTCAACCAAAGTACCAGCTCTCTTTCAGAGCTGTGTATAATTATATACATTGTAATATGAAGTTACTGATAACTACATGTAAGCAGAGCTTTTAATGTAGGTGGTCAAGACAAGGCTAATTCTATGTACTTTATATGTAGTTTTCATTTATGGCAACATCATATTTTACAAAGCAGCACAGTCTCAATCTGCTAAGTAGCTTTTTGTTAAATGCTGCAGTGGAGTATGAACACTTCCTTATGAAATGTAGTGAAGTAAAAGCATAAAATACTGGGGAAATACACCAAAATTGTACCGAGCACTTCAGTAAATGCATTTAGAGACTTTCCATCCCTTAATGACACTGATGTATATGATTTTGCACTGGACAAGTGTGTCTACATGCACAGTCCAAAGTCCATTCTATAAATTATGTTTCCATAAATGTATGTAATACTTATTGGCAACAGCAATAGTTGCAAAAGATTAGTAGATAAAACAGGTCAAAATACTTTCTTTGTCTAGACTTCGCCGTTTAAGCTGGGCTGAGTTTGATTTTTTAGAAAATGAAGTCTTTAGATGTCTTGGTTAAATAATCTAATTAGTTAATAATCTATAAAGCTTCGACTGTTAAAGCTTAAAAGATACTTCACGTCTCTTCTCTCATTTAAAGTATAACTTGCATCCCGGACTGGATTCAGCCACCATGCTCATTATGAATGGCTGCAAACAGCTCTCCAGTGACATTCCTTCATATCTCTTCGAGTTTATTATCTGATGTTTTTTATGAGCCTTGTAATTATTTCTATTAGTGCCATGTGCTTTCAATAGAGCTACTTTATCAAATAACATTTCTAACTTGAAATACAACTGACCTGTAAGTCACCATATAAGTGCTCGCTAGGGCCATAATATCAATTTTCTTTATGTTTTCATGGCATGATGAAAGGTTCCACATACATTCACTATATGAGCTCAGCATACAAGTAAAGTTCCAAAAATATATCATGGATTTGCAAACAATACACATATTCTGACTAATGTGTTTTATTTGGTCATTTTACTACCAGCAACATGTTCCATATTTTTTGCTTATTTGTGGAACGTCACCTCTGGGAAAAAAAACAACACACCAACACAGAGAGATCAGCACTAAATCTCTCTGTTATTTTAGTCCCACAGAGCCTTTCTGTCCATATGGTGGAAGCTTGCCTCTTCGTTTTGTCATGTCATTAGGGCCAGCACTGCTTTCCAACACATTAATATTCATCAATATAGCTTTAATCTTTAGAAATTGGGTTATTGGCAATGGTTGGTGGTTCTGCCTCTTTGCTCTCTTTCCTCTCTCTCTCTGCCTCTTTCTCCAATTTGACTCTATCCCTGTGTGTTTGCATCTGTGTGATAGAAAAAAGATGAGGAAAAAGGGAGAAGATAAAGTCAGGAAAAAAAGAGAAAAAAGGATTGGGATTGGGGGAAAAAAGGGGAGAGAAGACAGCAAGAGACAGGACGAAAGGAATTGTATAAGAGAGCGAGGAAGGGGATGGAGGGAAATGAGACATAATGATAGGGGCAGCTGTGACGTCATGGGCACTTTAAGTAGGTCAGGCACGAAGTTATGATGTCACTTACATTGGAAGCGGCCCACCGGTCCAATCGCATGCAGGGACACACCCCCTTTTCCAACTACCATAGGAAAACAAACTGCGACTCTTTAGTTCCAAGCCCCCTACCCCCCTTTTCTGCAGCTGTCTCAATCACACACACACATGCACACACCCTGTCGCAAACACATGCGTACATTCCTGCTCCTATAAACAGTTACACTCAGTAACAGTACTCTTACCCCTGAGGAGATGCAGTAACTTTTACTTGTTTTCCCCCTCTCTTCTTCTTCCCCCTCCTCTTCCCTCCCCCTCCCCTGCTCTCCCCTCACAAACGTCAACTCTCACTAAAGCCTCTTACTCTCTCAGACGGTGCTAAAGAGGATGTCTGCCTCGCTCACTAGAGTGGAGCTATTTCTGATGTTCTTTTGATTTGTAGCAGCAAACTGTTGTGGCAATTTTGCGATTCCACTCTGACAAAGAAGAAACGAGGCAAAAAGCTCTTACAGAATTGTCACATTTTATTAAGGATCAGATGATGGTATACGGCACAAAGTTAGTTTGTAGTATGCACACAGGTGAAAAACTGTTACACCTTTTATACCTTGGATCTCTTCCCTCTTGTCAAGGCTGCTTTTTCCAGTAAAATTCATTATCTGGAAGATAAGGTTCTGTAGAAATCTTGCAACCCTCTGATAAACCACTTTCGAAATTGTAAACACTCACACTCAATTCTGCAGAGACAAATATATCTTTGTTCATGCACATTCCCTGAAACTTGATAGTACTCTATGAAATCAGGCTAAAGTTCTCTCAGTTAAAGGTTACATGGCAATATTCAAGATGATCCAACATAGTAGAAATTAAACATGATTACATGTGCATTAACCAAATATCTTCAAACTTGATTATATGTGTAGAATGTGTAATTTCCCTCACAAAACAAATATGCTTGTCCTTCATGAAGATTTGATAGTGGTGCATTCAAGTCTGGATTTGTGTATAGGAGTGTGTGTGTGAGTCTGAGCAGTGGCAGGCAGATTTGTGCAGACCCCCGAAGTTGAGGCGAGGGGGTTTTGACATGAGAATCATGTAGAGAAAACTTATCTGTGTAAAAGGTTAACATTACACAACATTTATATTTCTATTAATATTTATACCAATTTATGAGTTTGGAACAGTGCAAGGAGCGAAAAGATGGGGAAAAAATAAATTTCTATTTGGACAGCTATCAACCGGATTCACACGCGGTAAAAGATAACAACATGACTCCAACAGGGATCGAATTAGCAGGAAAACGGTCTGGTCTCAGATGATGAAAGAGGAAATAATGAGACACTGACATTTAATGTGAACTTAAATATTGCTCTAGCTGAGTTGATTTGTTTTTGTTGAGAAAGTATGTTCACATATTTACCTCATATGCTCGAACTGCAAATTAATCAGAATTATGACCTAACACGATACTGGAATATGCACTAATCAAAGCATAGTTGTCATGGCACTGTATATACATATATATATATATGTATATGTATATATATGTATATACAGTGCCATGACATATATATGTCATATATATGACATATATATATATATATATGAGACATTGATTGATTGATCATTTCTGTCTTTGTATCAGTGCTTCTTAAAACCACATTTCCTACAAACCTTGTTTCCAGTCTCTAAAGGACATGTTCCTGCAGTACTTTAGTCTTGCACAAGAACATTTTACTTAATGGTTTAATACTATCCGAAAATGTGTATTTGCTTTGCAAGAAATATTACACAAGATAAAACAACTGGCCTGCACCAGGGACAGCAGAGAGGTAGTGATGTAGTGTCAACAAGTCCAAATCCAAATGTATTATCCCCGTAGGTATTTGAAATAGATATCTGAACATATAAAGTTTTCAGCAAGTTGAACAAGGTCAAATAGTCAGCTCCAACTTGTGGGTTCGGTTACTGTGCTAGAAAACGTCAATTATACAGACTGTATAATAAGGCTGGACATATAGGCTACTATGTGTGCACATTTTTATGAGTCAAAATTAGTCATGCAAATCACAAGGACAAAACAACACAGCTCATATTAGCTCATAGTCAATATTAAGGCCACATGCGTGATTCACTGCGAACTCACGCTGTTACATAAGGATGCAGTTAAAGCATTTGTAGTTCCTCTATTAACACCAGGAATCCTCTTGTACTTTTTAAAGGCACACTATGCAGGATTTCTCAGTTGTTGTTCGTAAACACAAACGTCAATGTGGCTCCTCCTTCGATACCAGAGAGAGAGCGCACACAGACAGAGAGCGGAAAAGAGAGACAGAGACACACCCTCACACCATGAGTGCTGTTAATGGCTGGAGCCTACACACCCACTCCCCAAAGGCTGACGCCCAGAAACCTCTCAAACACAACAAAATAATAAGAAAATGAGAAAATACAGGCAGAGGGCTGGGTCTCTGCTCAAGATAAATATTGCTGAACACTTCTAGTGGATCATGAGTGACATTTGCAAGGATTTTTGTAGGAGTCTGCAAATTGCTTTTTAGGAAAAACCTGCATAGTATACCTTTAAGCTGCACAATTACTGCATCTGTAGTTTTTGTTGAATTTAATTTGTATTAGATAAAGTTGAGAGGAGAGACTTCCACCTGATATTTGAGCAATAAATGGAGACCAGATGGTTTGTTCAACAATCTGGAGTAATAAAAGAGTGACAGAAATCTGAAGATAGTGTACTCAGTGTTCTCATTTTACTGCTGTTAGGTTACAAGATCAATCAGAGGGCAGAACAAGATGTCCATACACCAAGTCAAATGCCTTTGAGAAAGACACTGATTGGCTTCCTTCTCATTGGCTGCTTCTGTGTCTGTTTCCAGTCCAATTACAAGGCTCTTTCTAATATAATATCTACCATTGTATAAGGCTTTGAAACAGAGCATAAAAGACTGATTCATTAAAAACAGAGTAATTCTTGTTCTATTTTTTCCCATTTCCTTTAATGCATTAACTTTCTTGACTGTATGGAGATTTGAGAAGACTTCATGCGCCAAAGCGTTTCTCGTCCTATAACTGAATGTTCCTTTTAAGCTGAAGCTCAAAAATACGAGGTTTTCACCAGACAGCGACAATATGTTGCTGCAATAACACTCTCCCTCCCTAAAAGAGCATAATCTCACCAACATAATCACAGTATGGTGTCAGTATGGTTACAGCCTCGCTTAAATATGGGCCTGTAAATGTGGACGCTGTTAATCGCTCTGGATAAGAGCGTCATCTGAACAGCCTGATAGAGCAAATGTTATTGTGGACTAATGTGTCTGTATGAGAGGATGATGGAGTTACACTGATGTGCAACTAAAGAGTATTTTGGGATGGATGTGCAAAAAACCCCGTCATACTGTAAAACTAATCCAAAAAGGATTATAGATTAAGACAATAATTAGTTAGAGACTTTCTAAATGTGTGCATGTTTTGTAACTCATTCTGAAGATGTTAAGCTGCTTGAAAAACTTCTAATAATGTGTCTTTTTGGCCAAATTATTACCTCAACGGTGACATTGGTAGCTAAATGTTGCATATATTGCCAGATATCATGAGAAGTTAAAAAAAGGAGTGGCATTCACGCTCTGGAAACGCCCTGCTACATCGCAGGCGTTAGCTTACTGGGAACACCGAGCAGAACGCCGTGGGCTAACATTAGCTACTTTAGCTGGATTGTGCTAACAGATCAATTATCACATTTAAGTAACATGAAACTGTTGTAAATCAGTCAATGGCAGACATTAAAGCTATTATAAGCCTTCAAATCTTATTAATGGAGCAATAATTTACACACTGGGACTGAATTTATCGATTGAGATTAAATGAAAAAAAAGATTTCTAGACAGATGTTTTATGATTTTTGAATGGGAGTCAACTGGAGCATTTAGTAGCCCTTTAAGGCACTTCCACATGAACTTCAATCTTCAACATTTTGAGACAGAAAAGAATACCTTGATGTCTACACTATTTCAGTATTCCCTGTGATGCACAATACATGTCATGGCAATATGTAAGGTGTTATAAGCATTCAGTTAAATCATTCTTTGGAAAAAAAAAAGAACGAAAGCCAGACAGGCTTTAGGTCATTAGCATGGACGTATTTCCCACTCTTTTTTCCCCTTCTCCTTCCATCAGCATTAACCCTGGTGGACTGCAGCCAGCGGGAGGTTGGCTGTGGAGGGTTAAAAAAAGAGGGGAGGGTGTATGTGAGCGCGTCTGCGTGTGTAAAAAGGGCAGATGGGTTCATGGGGTCAACAGCAGTGATTAAAAGGAGCCTGGTTTAGCCGTCCAGGGGCAACAGTGACAAACCTGAGTCGGAGCAAGTTATCCAGTCAGACTTGAAATCATTGAGCGAGAAGGAACAGAGAGGCGGGCAGATCAAAGCATTTATTCACAAAGAGCTTTCCCCCCCCCTTTTTTTTGTTGAAGAAAACCAGAAGAAGGACAAAAGCAACAAAAATGCTGAAGTGGAGCTGAAGTGGAGGAGGTACAGGCGACGTTATACTGCAGGCCGCATAGGGCTGCTTCAAAATCCTCATACCAGCCAGGATGGAGGAGACAAAGGTTTACAGCCAGCTATATTTTTGGACAAAACAGGGAAAAATACAGATATTGATTGGACTGAACCAGAGGATCAAAGGCCTCCATGCGTAATGCCTGACTGTTCTTCCTGTTGGTCTGAAAGAAATATAGGAGATGATGATTATGAAGGTTGACCCTCAGGCCTAGGGGTCCTGCTGATTGTGGTGTGGAGCAGGAACACAGAGTTCACCAATTTTTGAATTAGCAGTGATTGTTCTGCTCTCAGAATAATTTTCATGATTTAAGGTTCTTGAAATGATTTAATGAATGTATTAGATTACATTTATGGTAAGAAATTCTGCATAAAAAACACACACACACACACACACACACACACACACACACACACACACACACACACACACACACACACACACACACACACTCAGTTATAGTTGTACAGCGATCTGGAATTTTATTTTTGAAGGCAACAAAATTGTTTATACCTCAAGTACAAAGATGTGAAGAGAGCCGGACTCAACGAGATGGTCGAGTACATCACGCACAACAGCGACGTGGTGACTGAGTCCATCTACCGTCTGTCTACTAGAGACAACACAAAGTAAGAGAGCTCAGTGATCTTCTCATGGCTCTGCTAGCAGCCAAAAATGATGGATAACTCCCTGGTCTGGCCTACCTCAACACTCCTCGCGGGGTAAAGCCCATAGTGGAGAAGTTGCCTACAGGCCTGCAGGAAAAATGGCTCAACATTGACTCGAAGTACAAGGAACAGCACAGGACAACTTTTCCTCCTTTTTCATTTTTTGTGGACTTTGTCTATGGCCAAGCCAAGGTCCAAAATGACCCGAACTTCATCCTGTCAATCAACAGCCAGCCGTACAGCAAAGGTGAGAGAACTGAGATGTCCATTAATCAAAAGGATTTACTCCATATATATATTTCTTGATCACAGCACAAAATTTAATTAGGGCTAAACTATTTGTGGGTTCTTTTCAAATAAGGAGCTGCAGATAACACGTACACGTATTTGGAAATGGCTGCTTCAGATCCTTGGATTATTCCTCCTGGATGAAAGCTTGGAAGCACAATCAGGACCCAACATAGAGACGCAGATGAGGACGTACTACTGAGGATATTGAGCAGCTCATTCCTCGTTATTGTTTTTGGGAATTATGAGGAGGATATTACATCATATAAATTACACATTTTAAAACTGATTCAGTCTTCTTTTTTTCCCCCTCCCTGTGTTTTTTAATTGGACTTTTGCATCAATGTGGCAGTATGGAGTAGGCGTTGAAACAGAATTTAGGTCATTTTATACGGAAACAAAAAATGACAGAACAGAATTAAGATTTTCAGTATTTCAAACCCAATTTTTGATGCTATTTATAGCCATTCAGTGTATTTAATAATCAATAATTTCCTCTATATAGTGCAGTTTCCATTTTTACCAATGTTGTCTGCCACTTCTTAAATCTGCTATAATCATTATTTCCAACTTTACAGTGCATTTTAACATGTTTCAGCTCATTATGGGTTTATTATTTTCATTTAGTTTTGCTGTGATGATCATTGTCATTTCCAGCAGCATCAGGCAGCTATACTCAGAAAACATGCCCAGCACCAGATGGCTAACAATTAAGTTAGCGACAATCTGGTGAACACAGTGGAGCATTTAGAGGTAGGTGGAGACCAAAAGCAGAGCAAAAATGAGAGTGAATATTGTATTTACATTCATCAGGTGGCCAGAAACACAACTCCAAATACATGCTAGTGTTGCCCTGTATCTGCTGGAATTTCGAGTTTGAGAACATATTAACTTATGTCTGCTGCTCTCAAGTTGCTAAAATAATCAGTTAATGAAGGATTAAACAATTATATTGATGAATTAAATTTATTTTTTGGTGTCTTAGGCTTGCTCTAGACCTGAGTGTTTCTAAAATCCCGGTTAAAGCCCTGGAAATGAAAATATCACGAGTCTGACTGAGTAGTAAACGAGATGATAAAATTGTTCAAACTTCAAAATTATCCAACACACCCACTGCTGGATTTGTGCCGATACTTAAAATATGATGGATACTTTTTTCCTGCCCTGTGGTTGATTACATGACTGGCTACCTGAACCTCCAATGGTTCGTTCCCCCAGGGTTCAATTATGATTAAGCTCAAATCTCATCATTTTAATAGCACTATAGTGAATTACACCACACTGACTGGTGGCCTATTTGATTGCGACAGTGGGTGAAGATGATTATAATGGAAGGCTGGGTGGAGGCGGCATCCTGCACAACAGTCCAAATGAGATAACAATTTTCAACACGCAAAACCTGCTCAGAATTTTTTTTTTTAAAGGTTGGGTGAGTACAAGGTGCCACAGTATAATATTGACTGCTTGATTTTGTTTGAATAAGACTTCTGTAGTGCTACATCCTGCTCCAATTGTAGCTGTTGGCTCGTCTGTGTAGCTCAACAGCCAGTATTTTATCAGAAAACAAACAGAAGCATTTCCAGATTGATTGTTCTCAGTGTGTCACGTGATCCATTGTGTGTCAAACATTTTGTTTATGTATGGTATTTCAGTTGAGGGCTTCATTTATTCCTTTCACTAATCTTTTTATTGGCAACAATACAAAACAAAGTCCCCTGCTTGACTGTGCGACATGTTTACCCTCGAAGGTGTTTGTCTGTTTGTTCCACTGACTCGAAGCGTGCCAAAAATCCCCACATACACACACAGGTCTGCTACTTTAGATATAACAGATGTTAGGGCAAAATAAACTTTTCTTCAAGTGTCCAACCTGGTATGACCTCACAGGCAGACTTATTGTTTGGTTGAGTACAGGCGCTCTATCACTGTCCCCAGCGGTGTCAGAGTGATTGCTTACACAGAAGCCTTGGCCCGGGACTCATTTAAGGTTTGAGGTTGTTTCAGGTCACATACAGGTCAGGACACATGGTAGTAAACTCTCACACATAACTTGTCAAATGAGCCTCAGCTGCCTTGGTGATGATAGGGAGGCCCTTTGAGAAATGTGGCTGGACCTGACTGTTGATGGAACTGTATATACATGAAGATACTAAGCAGGGGGGAAAAACACTGTGTTTGTATACTATACAGTGTATTTATTCAGCTGAAAGGAATGAGCAACACATCCCTTGTTTCCAATGTAAATTCAGTAATTCAGGAAATACGCTTCCTGATGTTCTTGTGCAGAGTTCGATGCCATCAGCCATTTACAGGCGGTTATGTGTCAGACTATTTACTGGCTGGGAGCATTTGCCAAGCAACCAGTAGAGACTCCGGGAAATTAATGTCGGCTGTAAAAGTGCAAACCGACATTAACACACCAGGGTTTTTTGTACAAATTAAAGAATTGAGACATAACGTGTTAATTGGTGAACTTTAGAGGTGTGCTGGGAGTCTTATATTTTTACCTTCAGACAGAGCCTTACTAGATGTTTCCCCTTAGTGAGCTAACTGACTTCTAGCTTTATTGCTTCATATTTACTGAACAGATAGGGGAATGGTGTCTCCTTGTTTATCTATTGCCAAGAAACTGAATAAGCATAATTTCCAAAAAATTTAACTATTTCTTTGAGTAAAAGAAAATGTAACATCTTATATTGCGATATAGCATGAGGTGTTAAGTTTTAAACCTGTGTGCTAATTTAGAGGTTCCTCAATGAATTATGTGCTACAGATTTGTAAGCTGCTGTTGGTGGCTTCATAATTAGCGTACAGATGTGTGTGGGGTATAAATGGTAAAAGAAATTCACTTATATGGCTTTCTAGTTTTCCAACCACTCACAGTACGTTTACACCACAAGCCTCATTGATGAATGCACACACTGATCACAGCATGCTACCAGGCAGGGTGCTGGTGCAGCCATCTGGGGCAATTTGGGGTTCAGTATCTTGCCCAAGGACACTTCGACATGTGGACTGGAGAAGCCAGGAATCAAAGCGCCAATTTTCCAATTAGTAGATGACCTGCTCTACCTCCTGAGCCGCAGTCTTTTTACCTTACTAAGATTATTTCTCAAAACGTCACAGTTTTCCTTTAACACCAGTATGAAAAGGAGTGTCCCATGCCCTTTCTGGCTAGAAGTTTAAGTTTGTTTCACTTGTAACCCCACCCAGCAGTGATGTCACAGTGTGCTGACACACCCTGAAGTACACTTCAAACCACTGCAGCAAGGTGAGGAGTTGAGACAGCGATGGTTAGAGGAGACAGAGGTTAAGTAGATTTTTAAGCAAACAAGATTTTTTGTGGATTTTTTTTTGTCACAAAAGCATTCTTGTAAGTGCATATCTTTCTCACGTCAGCAGATTAATATGAAAACAGCCTCTAGTGTCAAACTCTGATCATATATTTGTTGTATTTATCTACATTGTTATATGCTTAAAATATAAATAAACTGGGTAAAAAAAACAGATTTCTGCTCAGTGAAATGATTGGTTTCCAGTCAAAATCGTCACTAAAGTCATAACTGTTGACGATGTTGAGTCACGTCTTGTCTACAACAGCAATCAAACGTGGAAAAGTTTATGTCGGACCTCCGGTATGGCCACCAGAGGGTGCGTTACGTCACCTGAAATCCCATTAATCCAGCCAGGCTGCACAGCTGGTGGGCCAAGATAAGCGATGACCACACAGATATTTGTTATTGTTGCAGCAGTCGATGCAATGCATGTGTGTGGGCAGTTCACTGCACACTGCATGTCTGCTTTTAATGAAAGAAACACTTGAAGAAATCACTTTAACTGGAGGCGGCTGAACGGAAAGAGTTATTTTTATTCAACCGCTGACCTCATTCCTTCTCCTCCAATGCATGCAGAAAGTTTAAGCATTAATTCAGTGAATGGTGTTTGCATTGTGTGAGTCGATTTGTAAAATGCAAGCAACTTGTTTCAATGTGCGTCGGTGTGCTCGGGTAGAATCAACACTTGGCTCACCAGAACAAAACTGGAGCTAGAGGATCTCTATGTAAGGCTGTAAATTCAGTGCAGCAGAGAGATTTTAAACTGCCAAGTAAGATGCAGAAAGCACATTAGGTGAGTTTCATGCCAAAATCAGGCATCCAAACACTGCAAAAACTGGATAATTCTCCACAAAAAGCAGTTTGCTGGCCAGAAAATTCTGAAAGTCGTTATTTTTGTTGCATTTAGAAAGCACTTATTAGTGTTCAGTTGGATAAAATATCAGGTATCAACTAAAAGAAATCTTTTTCCATTTAGAGACCAAAAAATGACAAAAAATCCAAATAAGGGCCCTATAATTAAGATTCATTATAAATCCTCAGAGGAATAACTTTTTTCATTTCTTCCTCCTTTCTAAACTGGTTCGTGCATACAGGAAACTGTTTGGTCATCCAAGAGCAACACAAGTGCAAGTCACTCGGGGAAACTATGACCTGACTTACGTAACCTCGGCGCTGATGAGTGATATTCTGGTTCTCAGCGGCTCTGCTCTGGGTTTGGAGTACAGTGCAGTACAGTTTTAGCCAGGATTACATGTGTCGTGTTACTTTTTTCCGCCCTGGTTCTGTATGAAAGAGCTCATTATGTATTCCACGCAGGATTATATGAGTTCACTACTTCATGGTTTAAGAAAAAGAATATGGTGTCATGACAGCCTGGGATCACTGGAGAGTATTTCCTTGAAGTATAAATTCTACTGCATGTATGGAAGAGACGTGGAGGCACTCTAATATGTCCCATTATACACTATTAACTTATTGTATATAAACATTGCATCACATAAATTGTTTTTACATACCTGTTAGTGACATTTAAGTAAGCATTCCAGACATGCAAATAACAAATGTATAAATCAAGCTCAAAAAACTTTTAACTTTTGCCAAAGTGGGACGTTGAGCTAGACAGCGACGTATATCCACAATCTCAGTTTACTGAATGGTTGTTCTTGTGTTTAAAGTATTTCTGATTTACTAATAACACTACAGCTCATATGGTAACCAGAGAGACATTTGTTCATTTACTTGGAGATGTCTCGGGATGGATTACTGTACGATTACATTTAAATCACAGTCAAATTCACCTAAAAACTGATCAAAAATAATCAGTAACAACACGGTTGATCATTTATTTATTCATATATATATATATGAAAATAATAACACAGGTGTCCCATTTCATATCTATAAATGCCTGTTTGAATCTGCACTGTTCCTAACATCAATCAGATGTATTCAGTCACAATGTAATATAAAAATAATCAATTATGAATAAAAGTCCTGCATTCAAAAGGTTACTAAAGCCAAGAAAATACTGCAGAACAGTCTATCAATCATGAAATTATATTACTGGATCATTATTAATATGTATATAGTACTTAAATTGTTGTAATTGGAAGTACTGGAACTAAGTCTAATTGTTTTTTGGTAGTTTAACCTTAAATTATGTGTCATATTTGATAAATGTATGTATGTTTTGGACTTAAAATCTATTTTCACTCCTTGTTGTTACAGTACTATGTGTTGAAAACAATTATTTGCTTTATTTGCTTTTACACTATTAATGCTGACATTTTCTATTAATTATTTTCCACCTGACTAACCACATGTACTGTTTGTCTTACAGGAATTAAACTTGAAAGTGAAATGAAACTATTATTCCTTCAGGGGAAAAGGGGAACTGAAACCCCCCTCAGATCCCTTGGAGCCCAAGTTTGGAGCACCACAACGCTGCAGAACGGAAGTTTAATTGCTGGACTATGTCATTCCTACACGTACCCCTCCTTCTTCCTCTTCCTGACCTGCCTTTTGGCTCCAGGTGTGTTTATTTACCTACTGGATCAGACCCAGGCGGCAGTGCTGGCGCGTTCGGCTCAGGTCCACAAGCTCAACAAGGCTGGACTGTACCACTGTGCAACCTGGAAGAGGGGGAGCCAAAACAACAACACACTACTTTCGCGTGATATTGCACGAGCATTTAGTCTAGTCCAAACCGGAGCTGCCATCTAGTACATTTAACATACTTTCTCATCCACCTCAGTTAAATTGAACTGCTTTCCCTGCATTATTTATTGATTTATCCCTTGATAACTTTCTCTTATCTCCCCTATAAACTCCATCCACCCGTCTTGCCTTTTTGATTGACCGCTCCATTTTTTTTCTTTTTTTTTCTGTGCAGATTTTTTCCTCCTGCTGGAGTTAGGAGAAGAAAAAAAACAACACTGGGGAACTGTGAGGAACAAGGCACAGCAGAAAAATAAAAAAAGGGGGTGGAGGAAAAGTGAAATAACAAGAAGATAAGCGGGAAGATTGGAGGGACAGGTTGGGAAAGAACAATTAAGAAGACAAGTGGAGAAAAAGAGTTGCAATATATACTATTTTCCCTGCTTTTGTGTGAAGATTTTTTTCCCCCCCTGTCAAATCTTCTGATTAAAAGGTGAGTTTATCCAGATTTTTTTCTCTCTCTAATTGCATGATCGAGCTGTGGGTTCATTTATCATTTTAATAGTATTTTAGCTGTCAGGGGGGTTCGCCAGTGTAGATTTGTCATTGTTCATCCAACATTGATGCAACAAGGCAATAAAACGAGAGGAAAACCTCTTTGTCTTGGGGGGGGTGGGAGAAAATCCAGGATTGCAAAGTCCCTAATGTTTAATACTGCATAATGCAAACCGATGTCAAAGTAATCAGTGCCCTGCCGTGTTTTCCTCTGTGATTGAATCCAGAAACACGCTGCACGGCGCGCCTATCAACAAAAAAAAAACAAAAAACATCCAACTCTGCAAGCAATTGATATTTAAATATCCGCTTGCAAGCACCAACAGAAAAACAATACAATCTGATTTATTTTTTGGCATGATAAGTGTGCGTGTGTCTATGTCTGTGTGTGTATGTGTGTGTGTGTGTGTGTGTGTCTGATAGAGTGCGTGTTTATTGACGCGCACATGTGGCATCGCCAGCGGGTCTTTGTTCCTCTCTCCCTCCCCTCCTCCCCCCTCTATAAAAAAACGACCCATGCATGACAGCTCAATGGCATGCAGGCAGAATATAGGCCAGTATTGACATTACCATGTGTATGAACTTGAATCATACATGATCCTGACCGCCTACACAAACACACACACACCTCCTCCTCCTTCCTCCTTCCATGTCTTGTCTTTCAGCCAACAGGCGCATCACTGCTCTTCCCTTTGTGGTCTTTAAAACTGTTGACCGTCCCGCCCCCCCACGCACACACATAAGCTCCGCATTGGCAAATTTATGTTTAACACTTTATCTTTATTTTCGTGATAGAGATGTCGCTATTTTTCTATTAGACGGAGGCAGGGGGGGTTAGTTTGGGTTTTGGGGCTGCTCAAGGGGGGGAAGGGGGGTCGATGAGAGTGTTGTGGCTCTTGGCGCGCCAGAGGAGGGTATCCAGTGTGTGTCAATGTCAAATGGAGGTGTGTCCCCTGTGTGCGCTTTCACTGGTCCTCTGCTGGGTGGGATAACATTTTAATAAAAAACAACACGCGATTCCCCGAAAAAATGCATTTTGTTCTTCTTGAATCTCCTTATGGATCTTAAAGCCTATATTGTGCGCGAGGGGGGGGGGGGGTGTTTTGCTTCGGTGTGTCGTGCCAGACCAAGGACACACACACACACATACACACACACAAACACAGTCTCAGACACACACACGCACACACACAGTCTCAGACACACACACACACACACACACACACACACACACACACACACACACACACACACACACACACACACACACACACACACACACACACACACAGTCTCAGACACAGCTCCACAGACAGGTTTGCACTATGCTGCAAGCAAGCTCGTGCGCACATTTTGTGAGTCATACCGCATTTGGAGACTCGCGGCCTCACACCGCTCTTTGAGTGAAGTGGGGCCCCTGCTGATAACGCACGCACACGCACACGCACACACCAGGATTGTGCATTGAAATGTTGCTACACGCGCCATCACGCACGCGCACACAGCCTCTCCGCGAGCCCTGCCAGATATTATAGACTGTGGGTATGTAGAAATGCAGCCACACACACACTGAATGCATTGTTTGTCTGTCACGGTTGGAATTGGTGGTGGGTGTGGTGTTCCTGTCCATATTCCTGAAGTTTATATCAGCAGCAGTTATATCAGATCATGATATAAGATATCGACTAACTTGAATCGTGGTGGTAAAGCACTGTAGCTGTGGTTGAGGTTTTAAAGGGTTAGTTCACTTAAATCTCAGTTCAGTATAATGCATAGATTTGGTTTGGAGATATGTCTCCATCCCCAAAACAATGAAGGGGGAGTAGAATTTCATCTTCATCATTTGGAATTAAATCTATTAAAAAAACTTGACAGCAACATGTATTTCTAGAGACTCTCACGGTTACTGTAGACAGCTGTAGATAATGCAACGCTGTTTGATGGATATCTTTGGCGCTGTTTCTTCAGAGGAAGTAGACAGTATATGTAAACTTGTCAGTTCCACGCCACTTTTCACAACTCTGGCAAGCGCAAATAAAATTCCATTCACCTCCATCGTTTTGGGGCATAAAGGTAGAAATCTCAGAGTCAGATATCTGAAAACCTCAACAGATAAACAGATATTTCATGTGTTTTTTCAAGTACAAAAATAGTGTTTTTGACATTCAGGAGAGCTGACAGTTAAATGCTATATGAGGCTTGGCTTAAAGGGAAATTCTAGTATTTTTTGACCATATAATTGTGGCCGCTCTAACTACTATATGGATCATGCTAAAGTTGGACTCACCAGCTTCATTGTAGAGATTTCAGACACACAACTCCAACAAAACACTGTTTAAAAATACCTGAATTTTCCTTTAAGGCCTTCACTACAAAGTTCTTCATCCTGCACGAGTGATCAGTTTATCCATGAGTGGTGAGCAAAGTATGAATTCAAACCACAGGGTCAAAATGAAATAGTCAGAATTTTGCTAATAAAGTGTTAGGTTAGCTCAGGTGGATAAACCCTAAACATGGACAGCGAAAGAGCACATTTACTCAAATGTTGCACTTTTTGAGGTAGTGGCACTTCCTGTGTTTTGTTAATTTGTATTTTTTACCTCAGCACATTTCAGAGAGAAATATTGTACATTTTACTCCACTCAGTATATCTAAAGCCTGCATTAGGTATTCTGTTTCATTCAACAATAGACTCATAAAATATGAACTATTGTAAACTACTCAGGGATTATTAAATCAGTCATTTTGACACTGAACAGAGTACATTTTAAAACATGTGCTCTCGAGTACAACTTTGAACATACAGCTCAATTACTTTTAATTGGATATTTTCACATCATGGTTTTGCCACGTTTACTCCCTATTTGTTAACGCTCAGCTACGTCCCCGAAGTGGCCAAACATGTACATCTTCACACTGTCGGCTCACTGTGTGTTTGCGAGCCGATCATGTTGGTGGGACGACATGTTTGTCGACTTCAAAGGCTTTTTGTCCCTATAATCTCTTCCAGCATTAAGAAATTACAAATCATGGTGTATTTATAGAGGTCACAAGTACAAATTGTTCTGATGTGCATTTTCTATTTTAATTTGATTAGGTTACACGACGCTGAGCTGCGGAGCTAATCTTGTGTAATATCTTTTGTTCCCAGCAGAGCCTAATATAGATGTCTTTTTTACATAAATGGAAGAATAGTAATGAGTAAAATCCTGAGAGTCCACTGTTGTTTTGAAGCTGTTATTCAGTTATTAGTTTATCATTGAAATCTATCAGATGTATCTTATTTTCTCACTTCATTTTCAAGTGGTGTCTTTAATATCCAAGTGACATATGTCCAATGAAATAAGCAATTTGAAGACATCACCTTGGATTCTGATGGATATTGTCATCATTGATTGATATTTTATACCCTTATTTATTGAATAATCATCAAATAAGTCATAGATGAATTGTAGCTATTTGTTATTTTCAGGCAAAACTAAAACCCTGCCGATAATAGGAGTAAGTAACGCATATTGTTAGGAATAGGGTTAGGGTTATGGTGTTACCAAAGTTTCCATGTAAACGGCACTGATAAAAATGAAATGTCTTCACTTTATTGCCAGATTTCTTACTTTTTGTCTTATGAATATCAGGTGCTAAAGCTCAGCAGAAAATCTGAACAGTTACTAGCATTACTTTTTGTACTATATGCCATCTTGGTGACCGCCAGAGCAACTGTTTATCTTCCGGTTGCGGTGTGTACAACGCTACTTTTAAATAAGCGGGGCTGTTGACGTGTCAGATACTGTAGCAGTGATTTGTGGAGTTTTTCTGGAGTCGTGTCATACACATCTGTGAGGGCCGAAAATACACTGTTCAGCTGGAACAGTTGCCCTTTTAGTCCGATGCTACATCCCCGAGTGCTTGTGCTCTGGCCAGACTAATAATCCAAGCAGATCAACATGTTGACATCGTTAAACTGATGGGAGCAGTTTGGCTGAGTCCTCTGTTGAAGCTCGCTGTGAGACATTTTCTGAGCTCACTGACATCGAACCTTTTGAGAGGAAACATCTGTAAGTGATAACATGAGGGCAAAGGTCTTGTATTTGTATTCTACACTTGACTTATTTTGATAAAAGGAAGTTGTAGAAGCAGTAGACGATGACCATTTTCCAGGCGGCCATGTTTCATTGTCTCTGCACCACTGAATCTGTTGCTATGGTGGCTATTGACCAACCTGACCTCATTACAGGCCAGTTGTAACAACATGAGACATTGCCTGTGTTCATTTGGATTGTCAGTGAGAGTTTGACTTTTTGCACTCCCAGCAGCATCAAATAAAACATCTTTTGTCCATTCTTTAAAATACAACAAAGATGACACACTTTCTTGACTTCAAACCTTCTGGGTGATCAACATTTTCATCTTCAACTTTCAGGTTTGCTGCTTTTCTCTGTTTTACATCATTGTTAACTGAGCATCTTTGGGTTCTTGATTATTGGTCGCACAGAAAAACACATCTGAAGACTTCACCACTATTTCCACATTTTCTTGATATTTTTTCCTATTTGCTCCATTTGCCAAAGTACAAATGCACTTCCACGGCTATTGGTGTGTGGAGGGGAACTTACTCAAGCGTATTCAGTCTGTCACCTTGCCTGTTGACTCTACCAATATTAACATTTACTCCCACATTGTTTGCTAATCCATCAGTGTTGACTGTGGGGAAAGACGATATGCTTGACCTGTTCAGAGCGGTCACGGTTGTGCAGTAGTGAGGTGTTATTAAATTCATACTTTTATGTCTGACTTTCAATGTTTTGGATTCACAACTGGAGCCTTCAAGCTGAAACTGACGCCTATTGATATAAAATTAAAGCATATTATGATTTTATTTTTCTAATTATAAGGCACCACTTATAAAACACTCTGGTCACATATTCTGAAAGTTTGATGAACTTCGATTGGTTGTCAGAGAGGGCTGATAGCTGCTATGAAATGGAAGACACTCTTAATAGTGTTGAAAGATAGATGGATGATGCAAACGAGGCCAGTAAACAGCTATAATTGGACAAGTATTGCTTCAGAGTTGAATTCAGGTCCCAGAATATCACAGAACCAATTGCTGCTGGGAAATAGTTTTCATCCTCATGTCGAGGTGTTGGCGACACTGAAATGATCTCCTCTGTTGGGTGTATACAGTCCTGTCAGTGTTGTAACATGAGCGCTGTGACTCAGTGTAGCCGTGACACCAAGCCACTGATTAAATGTGAAGTATTTTTCTATTAAGTGGACTGCATTATGGTGATGATGGTGTTTCTATGTTGATGGTTCCATGGAGCTGATGTTCATGTTGTCTGTGGGCGTAATTGCCTCTTCAGAGTCAGACTTTTGTTTGCTGCTCTGTTTGAGGATCCCTGCTCATTTATAGCAGCGGTGCTAAGTGTTGGACAGCTGATGGACAGTTTAATTTGTTTGCCAGTGGAACAAACATGGACTTATCAATATTTCTATATTAACAATGGATTTAAGTCACTATATGTAATGTGTACATGTGACGCCACAGAGGATGATTACCTGACTCTGTAGTTTATCAGCTCTACAGAGCGTTTTAGCATCTTTTAGCTCATTGTTTTGGTTTTATGACTTGCAACCCCACTCTCATCCAAACTTTTTTTATTAGCAGCAGCAGCAGGCTACCTGCCCAACACCAAATGGCAGATAGACAGAGTTAGCATATAGCTCGTGAACATATTAGAGCAGTTTGCTGCTAAAAAGCCAGATGTTCCCCTCAGGAGCTGGTAGAGACAAAAAAAAAACTAAAAGGAGAGTAATAGAAGACTTTCACTGGTTGTAAATGGCCATATAATCAATAAATGGCACTTTAAGCCTTACCTGATTAAAATGCTATGCAAGGAAAGTCAGAATAAAAGGTTGTGCCTGCTACACACACTCAAGGTCCACTTATTTTTCCAGAGATTTTAATGGCATTTCAAAACCTTTTTTTTTCCTTTTCCTTCTGAGCTTTTAACCGCTTCTCAAGGTTTTCATCAAGTGTTTTTCTTACTATTTGTTTTTGTAGAAATCTTACATATAAAGTAAACATTAAATTACTAAATTCAACCTGCAGTTTACTTATAAATGGACATCTGTTATATTTAAGCCCTTATCAAACAAGTTCACAAAGGCTGATTAAAGTCTATACCTGCCAGATAAGTCTCTCTGTATTTCACAGTATGTAGAGTTTTAAATCTGTTGTTGGTGACTTTCCTGAGCTGGCCGAATGAATGCATACTGTACATGCTCTATGGGCAGAGCATGCGTACCAGAGACTTGCACTGACCAATCCAGCTAACTTCCACTTTCCAATAAAATATCAGATTGAATAGATGAAATTCTGATTTGCGACATTCAAAACAATTTATCCACCAATTTACAGCTGCAACACTAGTGACAGAGTAGACTATGGTGGAGCCTGTGATGTAAGGATGTGTCAACAGTGTTTTTGTACTTACTATCAATGCCAGAAGGGGGAGACAAAGGTCCCGCACTGCAGCTTTAAATTTAGTGATTAAATTAGCCAATAAAGTATTCAGCTGTAGCAGATGTACATTATTCTTTGTAGACTGCCAAAAAAGGTATTCATATCTGTAGTGAAAACAGCTTAAAAATGTACTGTTGGCTATATGTTACAATATTGACCGGCTCTTTATGTACACGCTCCAGTTGTATCCTTTATCACCCTTCCGAGTGCAGCTACTGTAACTAACATTGCACTTCTGCTTGTTGGCACCAGGAGAAACATTGATTTTCTCTCTGTTGACAGTAGATTAAGCTTAGTGTTAAAACCTGGCCAACATGACATATAAAACCATCAAAATGCAAAACGAACATTTGAAATTCATGCTCACGGGCTACTAAAAATTGATTGTTTGGATGGGAACCAAAGCACACTGAAAACAGCTGAAATGCTTTTTTTCCCCCACTCAGACCTTCATCTTCGGCTGTGGAAAGGCGATTTTTTGCATGTTACAGCACCATGGACAGCGATTGTTTTGTTTGCGGCTCATGTCTTCTAGATCAGATTTATTTTAAAATTAAACACAGCCGGGGGGGTGTATAAAAAAACCATCTGCGTTTAAACACTGCCTGTGTTACTGAAGATAGGTCATTTATTTAGATATGGCTCCTGCTGTTGCTAGTTGGCATTAGTGCACACTAGAATGGGTTTTTGAAACATGAGCTCAGTATTTTCACTTTCTGTGCAGTGAAGAAGAACGCATTAGCTGATGACTGAGACTCACTGCGTAGGTGTTTGAGATCAGTCTAGTCTGAATAAAATCTGACCATGTGGGTAACGTTTTTGGTTGTATTTGTGTGTTTTTATTTTCATCTGATTTTTTATCATCACGATCTTGGCCAGAGGTAGTGTCTAGTGGATATTAGTCTAGTGTTTGTGTAGAAATATGGATTCATTTTTTTATATATACTTTGTGTAGGCGTTTGTGAGCGTAACAGTACCATCCTCTGGGTCAGTGCGTATGGATTTTATACTGTGTAGGTGTATGAGATTATAGCAGTCTTCATAGCCTAGCATCTAGGCCAGTGTGTGTGTGTGTGTGTGGACGTGTGTGTGTGTGTATGCAGGGGGACTGCTCAGTCCTTTGCCTGATGGCTAAAGGCCAGATACAGATAGGCCAAGCAGCACAATGCCCTGTCTGTTCCCACGAGTCCAAACAGCCCTTCACAACACCCTATTTATAGACAAATCCTCCGCCCAAACTCCATTCATATTTCTCAGATTTGATGTGCGGAGTAAAGTGCGTGGATGCATCTCTATTTTCTGAAATGATGTACTGCGCAGGGGATAATTTACACTCTGTCACTGTGCTTTGAAATAGAAGCGACTTAAATGGGACCAAATGCGCATCCAGTCTGGTGCTGTCAACGCCAGTGGCTCATAATATACAGTGTGTGTGTGGTGTAAGTGTGTGTGGTTCACCAAGTGAGCATTTCACAGTGCACAGTTACATAATCAAGAATGTTTGTCAATAGATCCACAGGCAGAGGAAGAGCTGAGCGGAGCAGAAAATAAACAGCATAAACATGTTAGCAGCGGTGCTCTGGTAGACTATTGGTTAAGACACATAATGGCAACATTGAACTATTGAATAAAGGCAAAAATGCCATAAAAAGACATTTTTTTGAAACCTGTTAGCAGAGAAAACATCTATCCTCTGCTGTTTCTGGTTTACAGATCTTCTGCAATTATGTTTCACTAATCTCCTAGCAACAAGCACTGGTGCCATGTCTACTGGAGAAATCCACTGGTTTTGGGCCAGTATTGGATAAATAGAAAAAGGGACGGCTACCTGAAACAGAGTGTGCAGGTGTAGAGTTCAGTTTGGTATTGATAATCTGTAAATCTTTTTTTTTTTATCAACCATTAATCCGTTGGAGCTGCAATGATTAGTAAATTACTTGATTAGATGATTGACAGAAAATTAATTGGAAGCTACTGATAATTGATTCATGGTTTTTAAAAGGCCAAAAATTCACCGGTTTTAGCTTCTCCAATTTGAAGGATTTTCCTGACAAATGATATACTTATCAATATTGTAATCAATGTTAAAAAGAATAAAAGCTATCATGATAGATCTGTGTATCGTTACCAGTAACAATTCCTCTAAAATGATACAGATACCAATATAAAGTACTTCATTTGATACCCATCGTATGAACGGAAGCATTCAATTGTGGCATCTCGGCACGCTGAACAGCCAACTCCTTTAAATACACCGCGCTCAATTTCACTATCACAGACTGTACGGGTTGTAGCTGCTGCAGTTGTGGACTAATCACAAGTCGCATTGAATCAAAGAAAGCTTGCAGTGATTGGTTGCAAGCAAAACCATACATTGTTTTTTTTCTAGATCTGGGTACAAAAAGGATCGAATGCAGGTATCGTTTGACAGGAGAAGTTTAGATGCTCCTTGGTACTGGGTTCTTTCCCTCAATACCTTGAAGGTGTAGAGTACCGATACTCAGCCCAAATATTTATTTGTTAAACATTTTCCTAAAACTATATCACACACTGCCTCACATAAGACATCAAACTAAAGACCAACAAAAGTACAAGTACATGATTGATAGGAATGTCACTCAGTCGTCCTTATTTCCTGCTGAGTCGCCAGGAAAAGAATGGGAACTGTATGATTTGTGAGTGTTTTGGCCTTTTGTCTATATTATGTTTTGAAATTGTGAGCATCAGTATCACCACACTGCTTAAAGACTAAAGAAATGAATGATTTTATAACTAAACATCAGGACATATGCACATCAGGTTAAACAAATAGAGTAAGCAAAAATAGGTCTAACATGTTTTCTACATCACACACAACTTCAATGATTAGCATTTCAATAACTAGAGACATTTAACTATTTTTGCTTGTGAATTTTCCACTTTGAAAGTTTAGTCATCAGTGATTGTTTAGAGAAAACAGTAATCAATGTAATTGGAGCCAGCTATAATAGCTCATAATAATTCACCCCATGTCGCTTCTTTTTTTAATCTGCCCATGAGCTCAGGATCAGTCAGACTAGTGAGGAGGAAATATTTAGTGTCTCTCTAGACTTTGATTCTGGACCTCCAGTCTAGTATTCACTCATACATATTTAATCATCTGCATATTCAGCCACCGATATCCTAATCCCCTCATTAGCCGAGTCCCTAACATCAAATATTTGACAGCATTTAGTGACGTTTCAGCAACAGCTACTGCAATAATGGAGTAACTGTTCTGAAGATGATTTTATGAAGCACTGAAGCAGCAGGACCTTTTCTCCCATAGCTATTATCAGTTTTATTATAGAGATGTTGTAAACAGAGAACGCATTTCATTTCAGGATCGACACCTTAATGGTGCGGTAGCGGGCGGCTATCTTTATATGACTCATTTAATGCAGTGTGACTCATTGATGGCTGATAAAGCCCGGATACATAAACTTTTAGAATATTAAAGGCCAAATGTCACATAAGAATGAGGTATTGCAAATTTCATGATTTCTATGAGTATTGCTAACTATGTTGGCAATTGATTAGGTGTTTAAAGTCATATATCAAGCAAAATGTGCCCAAATGATCTGGTTTTAGTTTGTGCACTGTTCGTCTGCGGCTGTTTCTCATGGTTCCAATTTTGATGTTGTTGACAAATCATGTGTTTCTAACTTAATGGCAACAGTGTGAGGTCCATGAAGCATTGGTTTCTCCCAGTTTGGTGTGGAAAAACTGCACAAAATCCACAAGTCTCCTTCCATACAAAAATGTATGTAAAAGTATTTCTGAAACTAATTACCCAAGCTTCAGCTGTCAAAATGAGTCTTTGAGCTTTCTCAGTGCAATACTTTCTCTGTTTGTTCCAATCCTCCCCTTACTGCTCAGGAAAACACTGTCAGAGGAAATGCAAAGATGTCATTTTATACTAAAAAGAAAATAACTTTGCAAGATATCCACTTGATTTGGCCAATTCAGATTACTTTACCTTAATTCGTCTCCCATCACTTACATTATAAGTGCATTATGAGGAGATATTCTGATGGTCAGTATGAACAAGAGGTTTAATATTCATATGGACACAGATTTGTAATATTGTGAGGTCATCCCCTAATATTCATGGTTTTGGAATGAGATGTCCAACAGTCCTAAATAGGTTTAACATTTGTGTGCTCACATACTTTTGACCATGCAGCCTATAGTAAATTTGGGATCTTGACTACTAGTTGGACAAAATAAGCTATTTGTAACGGGCGGTTTTCACAATTGTTTGATATTTTAAAGGTAAAAAAAATGAAATGACAAAAAACAAGACAGGGCAAGAAAACAAGTGAATACCCTTAAAGAAGCCCTTAAGAGAAGGCACTAAAGCCCTAGCTGCAATGATCAGGCGGCCTGCTGATAAGAGTATACGAACAAGGGAACCTTTATTGGGTAAATAATGCACCTTAATGCACTCAACCATGTGCATGTCATGGTTGCTGTGTATTATTGAACTGGTGTGTTTTGGGAGTTGCTGTTCTTTGTTTGACTACAGCAGCATAGCGCGTCATCATGGGCGATTTATCTCTATCAGCTCTAAGCCAATGGCTCCAACATATCAATTTACCCTGGCTTGAAGGTCAATTAGTGCATATGTGTGTGTGTGTGTGTACAATTGCATGACGTCCTGTGTGTTTGTTATCATGTGCTCGTCTGTTCGCCCATGACCTGAATCGAAACAATCGATTCAACCGTCTGAGTCTCTCTCTCTTTCTTTTTTTTTTTTTCCTATTTTACTGCGGCTGAACAAAGCTCACCGGTCTGACCTGAACAAAATAATTAGCCAGGGTAATTACTGCTTTACTTTGACACATTCTCACAGCTATCGAGCGAACAAACTAAAAGCCTATCTGTGGGTCTGCCATTAGATATTGAGGCGTAAATGCTGATTGTGATGATTGTTTATCATCATCCAAGCCATTTCTTCATTTGTTCTGTACATTAGACTTCCTGGAAGATCATGTTTTTACCACTTAAAACATATAAGAAATTCAATTAAATGGAATTCTTAATGGGCTGCATTTACATAGCGCCTTTCTAGTTTTCTGACCACTCGAAGCACTTTTACTCTACATGTCAACATTCACCCATTCTCACATGCTTTCATGATGGCAGAGGCTGCTATGCAAGGTGCCAACCTGTTCATCAGGAGTTTGTTATCATTCACACACAGTCATACACTGATGGCACAGCCTTCAGGAGCATTTTTGGGCTCTGTATCTTGGCCAAGGACACACTCAAACCGCCAATCTTGCGAAAAGTGGTTAATGAATGAAAATAATTACAGAAAATTACTAATTTTACTGGCATTGACTATTTTATGACACTGTCTTTAAAGCTTAAAAATAATGAAAAATCCACATTAGAAGTCACCAGAACCAACGGTAAGGTCTTCAAACTGTGTGTCTCAAATATACTCAAGTTTAAAGGACTAAAAGGAGAATATTGTCAAAACTTCCAATTTAAAAGGCTGTTTTTTTCCTAATAAATAACTTGAACAATTCGTAGATTATAAAGACTACTGCAGGTTTGTTTTCTGTCAATTGATTAAATGACAAAAGTAAAAATTTTCTCCCAGAGGATGCTTTGGATCATCTGCTCCTCTGGCGAATAGCCTCTTTCAAAGTCTCACCTTTCAAGACGGACAAAGAGACTGGATGTTTGAGTGGAGGTGAGGTCATGATGGAGAAAATAACAGCCGGGCTGAAAATGAAAAGAAGAGCAGGCTGAGCCGCTGAGTGATGGACGACAGAGGATTTGAGGAGACAAGAGGCTGAAATGATCTGCTGAGAGATGGAGAGAGAAAAAAGGCTTTACTAAGCTGCTCTTTTATTTGTGTATGTCTTTTGGAGAGCCAAGGTGATCTGTGTATGCCCATCTAACGGCGTGGGAAGCAGTATGGGAGATTTGAGGGGATGGGAGTGGGGGTGAGCAAAGGCTTGGCGCAGAGAAGAGACAAGGGGAGCTTTGGCTCCTCTGTGGGTCTCCATGGTGGCTGCTGTTTTGCTCGCTTTGTCACCAGACATTTGTCGCTCATTTCTCTCTCTCATTTTCCGCTCTCTGACTCTGTTTTGTCCAGCAGACCTAGCAACAGGCCCCCACCCAAATAAACCCTAATTTTCACACTGACTGCAGGACTGTGGATGTGTTTAGAATAGTAGTTGTAAGCTGTAGTATTTTGGGAGGTCTGTTTATTGTCCACATGAACCACAAACCTAATTTACTTCCAAACACTGTAGCTAGTTAATATTCGTGAAATACTTCTTCCTTTTAAAGCTTGTGGTATTTATACTGCATCTCACCGTAGCATCTATTGACCAACTCTGCCATACATAAGATGATCTGATGATTGTCCTCCATGTAGAAATGATGCCTTACAGAGATTTTTATGAGAAACAAATGAAGTATGAAATGGAGTTACATGCGACAATAGAATCAATAACAGAATATAAACTAATTGTGGGATGAGTAATCATATGAACATGCAGACAAAAAGTCTACAGCACGTAAGTAGAACAGATTACGGTTGTTTACAGTTGTTAATTACAGAAATGGCTGTTGTTCAGCTCATATTCTAGAGGTTTTTCTAGACATTTTGTATATGTGAAAGTTTACTGTTGTTTAGAATAAACTACAGAAGAAGGGGGAAAAAGCATAGTTAGGATAATCAGAGCAGAGGTGTGATTTATGCTAATGTTTTTATCACTGATTAATCTTTGTTTACCCGTCTGGCACTCCTGGATACGGCTTTTGATTAATGAGATTTTTATGAGTTGTGTTTTTCTCAAGGGACTAATGTGTGGAGGCCTCTTAACTCTTTCATTACGTGCACCTTATGAAGCTTTTTCAGATTCCAACTTTGCAGTGAATTTCACTCAAATTAACCATCTACATTGTTAAACAGCTCAGGATGTTGAGAACTGAAAGCAAGTTAATGCCACTTTTGACCAAATTGTCCCATGAACAAAGGAGTCCTGGGAGCTGAACTTAGGTACTAAATCAGGAACTTAAAATCCAAAATAGCACATTCCTGTTTTCCACAGCACCTCAAGAACCTTGGATGACTTTGAGATAAGAGACAACAACACAAAGTCATTGCAGTGTTTTTCATAATTTACAGTTTAAGATTTAAGTTTAATGAAGACAATACAACTAATAAAGACGGACACTAGTCAAAAGCAAAAGTTATACATTTTGGGGATATACTGTTAAGACAAGTACTGAAGGCAAAACACTAGAAATATCTGCATCTACAAAAATAAATGCAGCCTATATGACAGTCTATATGTAGTGCTGCACATTACTTTTGCTTCCAATGACACTGACATAGTGGTACCCAGGTGTGACAGCAAGGAAGTACTGTAGAAAAACATGATTTGCTTCAGGACAGAGAATAGATAAGGTCCTGAGAGTGTTTATGTCCTCAACACCTGGGTCTCCTCACCGTCCCTATGTAAATGTGTGTGCGTGTTTGTGTGTCAACAGGGTTATGAATTTGTGTCTCGAAGGCAAATGCATGCTTGCACATTTCGCTATTGTCAAGTAAAGACCAGAAATCTCAAGAGACTTTGTTCTGGGATTGCAAAAACAACGGACTTTCTCTGTTCAACTTTCTTTGTTAGATATTTCCAAATAAGAGAACAAATATTAGACCACTGTCAACAATAGCTATCATGGAGGCAATGAAGGTTTGTCACCTCTGTAATCCGCCTCCGTTCAAGTAGTTCAATGAAAAAATTGTAATTGTTCAATTGACATTGCGGTTGAAAGCCAGACTGAAAAGACTGCAGTAAAAGATAAAAAAAAGTAACCAACGCATTGTCACTGGCTTTCGTTTCGCATTGTCACTGCTTTCTAATCTTTCCTAACCCTCTGGTGTGTCACGTCGGACGTCGACCACGCCAGAGAAAATAACAGAAGGCAAACTCATCTGCTGGCAATGGGAGTCAATCATTTATTTTTAGCTGGTTTACCCACATAAAAAAAAAAAAACCCTTCATGTGCTAATTTTGGAGTAAAATGTTTAATATTCATCAGATGACCAGATATATGACTCCAAATGAATGATAATATCACACCACATCTGCTAGATGAGAAAACATGCAATAGCGTGCTAACACCTTCACCGTGTTTTCTTGTTTGCAGCTTGTTACACTGCCCCCAAGTGGCCATAATACATTATTGCAGGGTTGAATCGGGGGGAAAACCAGTTAACAGTTGGGCTAGCTGGTATGGTCACATATGTAAAACTAAATTTATATATATTTTTATGTATATTTTTAATCACACTTTGCTAGTAATCACTAATTGTGACACAAATATGCTGTGTAATGTTATCAAGATACTCTACGAATGGAGGTATATTGGGTCAAGTTTTAACCTGTGACATTTACTGTACACAGTAGTCCACTGAGGCCTTTTTGTAAATGATCCCATGGGCTTTAAAGGGGCTTTAAAACTGAATAATAATGAAATATCAAGTCTAGACTATGTATTTCACCTCGTAGGTCGTATTACTTCTCACCACTCTCTCAAGCTGTTCCTATTACACCTCAACATCATCACATACATATGCCCAGAATGCCACTGGTTTAACCTTTCAGCATTTCAGCCTTCAGCCTACATTCTCAATATGGGTGACCCTAATGCTCAGTGCCCTACTTTTGCATGCGTCTGGGTGTGTTTATCTGTGTGTCTGGGGCAAGCCTTTTTGTTCACTGCTGCAAATACTGGAGGCAGCAGAAAGAGAGACCAAATAAAAAGACTGGAGTCTGCTAGCAGAACTATTTGCCCTTTCCTTTTCACTTGCTGTTATGTGGAGAAAATGAAAGAGGGAGATACAGAAAGAGGCTGGCAGAAATTAGACAAAGACCTGCAGTGAGACACAGAACGAAGAGCGATGACCGGGAGAAATTGAGAGAGGCGAATTGAAAGTCAGCAGCGTGACAAAAGATGGAAAGAGAGAGACAGAGAGGAGTGCAGAGTTGTGAGAAAGAGATTAAAATAAAAGAGGGAGAGGGCAAATGGAGACGGAGCGAGAGGGAGTTTTCTTGTTTGACGGCAGTTTGTTGTTCGCAGGGCTAATGTAACAATCTAGTGGTCAATTTAAAGACAAATACAGGTGCAATTTGAGGTTAAAACCCTTTTACTTCTGGCTATCTCGAAAATTTTCTTGCAATTTTCCAGTCTGAAAGATATTTTTCCTATTGTTCAAAAATAAATGGCAACAAATGATTTTTCATGATGGCAGGAATACAAGCTCTGATACTCTATCTCCTGCTATCCTGGCAAGCGAGTCTGCTGGCACAAACCTTACGAGCTGAGGATAGTTTTTCCTCTTGGATGGCCAGTTGCTTTCTTTATAGAAATACAGTGATGTTGGCTGAGCTGGTATAAATGTGCATGCAACTGAAATTCTGCAGGTTTAGTTGCTGTAGCAGCCTGGTTGGAACTTGTGCAGATGGTCAGCATCATCTAAATATACTTTTTAAGGAATAACAACTTCAGCTCATGCAGCGGTGCATTTGTTCAGTAGTTCTCTGCCTTGAGTCTTTACAGAATGTCACTTCTGATAACGTGTAGTATGGTAATTGGTAATCAAAAGCTCCAAGAAAAGGAATCTTAACAAATGTGAGCTATTGGGAAAACCCTAAAATCAGGTTTTCAGTGGTTGCAGGCGTTGGCAATATGGATACATTTTCCTATCTTGATATAATTTCTTGTTACAAGATGTATATATTGTTTACCAGAAATTCAACTGAGAAACAGTCCAACAATAAAATAACCATATGGCAATGATAACTTCTGGCTCATTCAGTGAATTAAACACCTTTATTAAAATCAAGGTGCTATCATATTGAGGAAAAAAATGATGTAATGTTAATTAAATATTGCAAACATTGACAACAGTAATCTAATAAATTACAGTGTGTGGCATGCTTTTGGTAGCAGTCTGGCATGCACAATAAATGCCAAATGCCGGTATGTATAGGAGCTTGTATCTTTTGTATTACCTGAACCGAGTCAAGCGTAGGGGTTTGCATTAAAGAACGGTTACAGTAGCACATACCACTACTGAAAGCCTGGAGGGGAACATGTGTCAGTCAGTCACCGCCTACGCTGCTTAAAGCAAGCAAACGTTGCCACACAGTGCTCGAGTGAGTTTGTTTTGTTTTGATCTTGCAGGTAGTCTGGTCAAATATGAAAGGCAAGTAGGTGGAAGAAGGCCAGAGCTTTTGTCAATGTTGGACTCCGAGCAAAAGGCTGTGGCTACTACCTGGAGGCAGTATACATTAGGGCATTCTGAGCTCAAAAAAGGCTTAATAGAAAGGATTTGTTCATTCATTGTTTTTGTGAGCACTAAGTTTGGTGGTATATAATAAGGAGATGGCTTACTTTGTATAAACAGCACAGCAAGATTTCTGTCGGTTGATACATTTCTTGTGTCTCATGGTATTTATCGTCACACTTTATTTTTTTAAACACTCTGTAGGAATCAAAATCCACAGCCAAAGCTTATTTTATTCTTTGATTTCCAAATGACCCCACAAGAGAGTGAAGTCTGGACCAGGCACTATGAAAAAAATCTAGGCTGAATGTCAAGATTGGAAAAAAACTCATTGTTTTTTCAAGGCAGTAAGGCATCATTTATAAGGACTTGATACATTTTACTAGAAGCTTTTTAATATTAATAGTGTGTTACTGATCTATAAAGGGTTAATGAATTATTAATAACCATCAAAAAGCCATTAGTTACTGTTAATGAACCCTTAATTACACATTAAGTTTGGCTTAGTGATTCTGTTGGTGTAGGGTGCAGTGCTCACACTCACTTGCAAAATTCACCGTATAACCACAACCTCACATTCAGTGTTTATCAGCACGAAAACATCTGCTACAGTCACATCTGAGCACCATCATCCAGCAGCAGCAGCAGCATCAGCAGCGGTAGACAATCCTGCTGTGGCTTTTCCGTGAAACACCACCAGACCTGCGGCTCACAGCCTTAACGTAGCTAAAATCAGCCTCTGGAGAGTCCAGTGTGGCTGCAGGCAAACTGAATCCAGAGCAACTGTGCGGTGACATTGCTTTTCATCAAAGGACGAAGAGATGGAGTCAGTGTGACAGAACAGGAGGGAGGAGGAGAGAAAGGGGGGGGAATGACAGGGTGGATTGATGAAAACGGGTTGTGACATGTTGGAATGAGACGGCCTGCTAACAGTGGACGGATGAAATGCTGTCGCTTTACATGTTTATGAATGTGAATAAGACAAGCTTGGATTAATTTGACTGGAGCAATTATCCAACAAGGCCTGCTATCTGAGACATGGAACCTGTTCGGTGCAACAGATGAACTGAACAACTGTTGTCTGACAGCTGAAATGTGGAAGCAGAGTAGAGGCAAATGAGAAGCAAGGCGTGCTTTTTCCAATTTTTTTCCCTCTTTTTTTTGAGCTAGCAACACATTCTCTTCCACATTTTTTCCCTCCCGTCTTACTCGTTATGCAAATCTGTCTTTTTCACTCTCCATCTCGCTGTTTCTCTTTCCATGGTGACAGACGGTGCCTCCTGTGCAGTTTAACAGTTATTACACGCTCTAAAACACACCGACCCAGAGAGAGGCAAAGACAGAGATGAAGAAAGAAGGATGACGGAGGGAGGCTGTTATAAAATTTTACATTGTTAGCATTGGGAAACTGCATAGAGAGTGTTTAGAGATTAAATATAATGCTTGAGTTACATGAGACCCATATCAGTGCAAATTAACATCTTTAAAATAATGCATAAATATAAGCAGTGTGAGACATGTATAGGATGGCTTTTTTTAAATTTGAAATTAATTTCAGTCTGCAATCAATAACAACATAATTAGGTCATATACATATATAAATATACAAATTCACATACATTCAGACATTCAGACATACATGCATAAATACACATACATACATAGACACATAAAAAGGAGGCGGATACATAAATACAACACAATAACATCATGTAAAAGATTTCTTCAGGCCAAAAAAGGTGTACGTTGAAACTACAGCTTATAATGCCTATAACATTCACATCATATTTGACCTGAAAAGGTAACATCAAACAACAACAAAAAATCATAATGACTTTCTTAAGTTTTGGATAAGGTGATAATTCATTTTTTGCTCTACATGATTTGAACCATTTTAAAGTCGACCAGTTTTTTTGAAATATGAAGATTGGATTAGTATTTGTTTGTAAATGAAAACATACTTCCACACAGTAAGTTATGTATGGGAACAGTACATGATGTCTAATGAAATTTGATGTAGAAGATCTTCAAGTTAATATAGTATTGCAATTGACTTTTACATTTTAGCTTTAATATAATCTGTATGTGGCTTTCATTGTTATTTATAATTCATTATCCCTCCAAGAAATGTAATATTCATTATTGATTTAATTTGTTGATTATTTTCAAAATTAATTGATTAGTTGTTTGTTCTATAAAATGTCTGAAAATGGTGATAAAATCAGTCTCTGTCAAACAGTAACTGTTTCCCAAAGCCCAAGGTGATGTCTGCAATTATCTTCTTCTTATTGGTCCATTTGCTAGTGTTTTCAGATCTTTTAACCATCTAGTCTCACGCTCTTTATCAGCAGAATGTTTGCTCATATGTCATGTATAGTAAATATGTAACTTTGCTCCCATGATAATATTCTAGTGTTGAAGCGAATACTTGATACATTGATTGATAAACTATTAACATTTTAAAGCTGCACTAATCAATATTTTTTATATCGACAATGGCTCAAACGCCTATGTGTGATGTAAAAGTTTCTGCTCAGAGTGACAAAGCCAAAGACGATTATCACCAGACTCTAAAGTTTGGTTTTAAGGCCCACTGCTTCACTGTCTTTGGTTCAGTCTCATTGCTCATTACTGATTTGCAGCCACAGCAGGCAGCTGTAAAAACTCTGATAAATGGACCATACGCTACTTGACCAGGACCAATGAGACATACAAATAGGCAACTAGCTGGTGATCATAGTGAAGCATTAGCCACTAAAGAGCTCTATTTGTCATAAACAAGATAATGTGGACAGAAACATGCCTACAAATGACATTAAATGTCCCATCACTGCTGGATGTGCAAACTGTTTGTTAGCACATTTGCCACATTGTGATAATATATTAATGTTGTATTTACAGCTTGTTGGGATACCCGACAAGGGCCAAAAAAAATCAATTAATGCAGGTTTAAGTGATTTATACAGCAAAAATTCCATATATTTTCAGCTAAAAAATTAACTGGTTAATTGGAAAAAGGACAAATTGATAGTAAAAGCTATCGTCACTTATAGCTTTATTCTGTTAGGGGTTTGTATTTTGTAGAATAATAAGAATTGATAGAATAGATTCCTGACTCCTGTTGCAGATCCTTCCCCTCACAAATGGATAAATGCCAGAGACCTATTAATATGCAGAAAGAAGCACAATAATGAATTTACTCCGCTGTAATGTCAGGACACGCCAGACTCATAAAAGCAATGGAGGGAAACGCTGTGGTTCACTAATATATATTATCAAATAATAATAATAAATAAACTTAATTTATACAACTCTTTCCTTAATAGTGTCACAAACCGCTTTACAAAAAGGAAATTAAACTAGGCAAGGCAGGTCAAATGAGAATAAAGCCAAAGCACATGAGCACAGAGAACATTGACAATAAAATTAATTAAATCAGATGAATAAAAACATATATCAGACATTTCCAAAAGCTTTCACAAAGAGAAAGAGAAAAGTTTTAAGTATAGATTCAAAGGCAGCTAGAGACTTTGTGTGCCTGAGTTCAGTAAGCAGAGAGTGTGGGGGCTCTAATAGCAAAAGACAGATCATCCTTAGTCATGAACCGTGACCTGAAAGTAATCAGCAGGGCTCTGTCCTGGTGTTAAGTCAAGCAGCAGTGTTTTGTACTAAGCACTGGTTGATACCCCAGAAAAGTGTGTTGCGATAATGATGATGATAATGAAGCTGAGAATAGGATATAATAGGGTATATGTAGAACAGTAGGGGGCAAAAAGAACGGACTTTAGGGACACCACAACTCAACAGAGCCAATGAGGAAGTAGAGTTACCCAGATCAACAGAAAAAATTCAGTTGGAGAGGTACAACCGTATTAGGCCAGGAGCCAAGCTCTTGAGGCCTACCCAAGGAAGAGATGTAAGAGGATACCATGTTCAACTTTAGAAGTGGCACTTCAATCTAAAAGAACTACAATCGAGCAATCAGCATTCAGTAACCATTCAGTAACTTTAACAAGAGCTGTCTCGGTACTATGAAGTGCTCTAAAACCAGATTGGAAACAGTTAAAAACACCATTATGATTCAGACACAATATCAACTGGGATGAAATTACTTTCTCTGGCAATTTGTTCAGTATATTTTATCAACACTGGGCAAACTTGATAAAACCTCAGGAACTTTGACGGCATTGTCACTGACAGTGGAGCCAGGAAAACAGTATGTTGTTGTTACTGATCTCACCGTGATATTTTTGATGATTGAGTCACCTGAGATTTGAGGTTGTGAGCTGACAGGAGGATTTGGATTCGGAGGACTCTGGAGCACTGTGGGGCCTTCTGGAGTGTTTCACATACATTATAGAGATAAATAGTAGTGATGGGAGAAGTGATTTTTTTGTCGTTTGGTGTTTTCTAGTGTGTTAAATATTTCAAAAATCCACAAGCATTTTCACTGGTTTGCAGTGAATTTCATGCTCATTTATCTCTAAACTTTACTCAACTGAGATAATCCCAAAGCTTTTAAAATTGTGTCCTTAATCTATCTTTTGTAGATCTATCTTTATGTAACTCAACTTCACCAATCCTTTATACATATTTATGACACTACAGAGGCTTTTTTTCCACTGAGAAAATGTCAGACACTTGAATACAGATCGATTTCAGTTTATTCACACGTGACCCACAAACTCTCTCTCTCACTCATTTCAGTCACCAAGGATTTAGTGAACCCAAGTGAAGTGTAAATACATGACTGTGTGTGTGTGTGTGTGTGTGTGTGTGTGTGTGTGTGTGTGTGTGTGTGTGTGTGTGTGTGTGTGTGTGTGTGTGTGTGTGTGTGTGTGTGTGTGTGTGTGTGTGTGTGTGTGTGTGTGTGTGTGTGTGTGTGTGTGTGTGTGTGTATTTGCATTGGTGCATGTGTGAATGTGTTAGACGCTGAGGGGCATATTAACTGCAGGGAATCCACCAAAGTCCACGGCAAAGCCACAGTTCAGAAACGGGCATGGTAAGGCTGCTAGAGGGGACGGTGAGGAAGAGACAACAGTCAGACTCATATTTGGCACCATTTGTACAATGCATTTTCAGTATTACTGCAGTGTTGTCAAAGATTGTGAAGTATTTAAGAGATTTTGTTGATTAAATGACTATGAAACAAAGATTCGACTGACCGATTTGACATCATTAGTCCTGCAAAACAAGCAAAGATGCCAAACAATGCCTGGTAAATATGAGAATTTGCTACCTATTTTCGGACATTTCATAAAGGAAAAAACAAATCGATTAACCTCCATAATTCAGTAATGTTAGAGTTTTAACCATTTTGGCACTGCTTATGTGATTCTTTGGAAGAAAACTGAATACAACATCATGACATCAACTGTCCATGAGTTCAAGAGTCCTCCAGCAGAGCCTGAGATATACAATGTTTGATGAACATGAGTATTTCAAATAATACTTGTTTGCATTCAACCGAATATTAACAGGGTGAAACTAGTGATGTGGCGCAAGACAGAATAATCAACAAATATTTATACGGACTGTATAGTGTCAGAGAAAAGATGACTGGTGGGGTTATGAAGCATTTGATTATGACCAACTTCCGTGCCTCTCTGAACCATTCAGAAGATCAACTGAAAATAGTAGTTAGTTGCAGCACTTAAATGGATTTGGATGGAGTTTGGTGGACAGATATCTGTTGTCCCAGTTGATTAAATTTTGGCTGTAATCTGGCTGTAGGATTTCTTCCATTAGATGATTAACTTTTTGTTTGTTTTTAGCTACAACTACTTACTCAGAACTGTTACACACCGGTTCTGTGCTGCAGTCTATCATCCGGGATCAGCAGCGTGGCATACATGTGATGGACTCTAAAAGAGATAAAAAATAGATAAAGATGATGGAGACAGATGAGGGAGCGCTACACCGGATCGTACAATACAATATGTGCAAGACTAATAAATAGATGTATGTAGAGGGAGGGCAGGAGAGAGATGGATGGCGGACAATGGAGGCAATGAATATTGTGTGTGTGTGTGTGTGTGTGTGTGTGTGTGTGTGTGTGTGTGTGTGTGTGTGTGTGTGTGTGTGTGTGTGTGTGTGTGTGTGTGTGTGTGTGTGTGTGTGTGTGTGTGTGTGTGTGTGTGTGTGTGTGTGTGTGTGTGTGTTGGGGTTGCTTTGGTGACTAATCATTTCCGTTTGAGACCCAGAGAGACACAGGCCCCCTGAGGCAGCAGTTCATTTTCTGATGAGTGCATGCATGCACGTTAACACACACACACACACACACACACGCTCCACATTGCCTTGTTCCCCCTCTGATGTAACGCCTGATGCAGTCATCGGTTTATGAGAGCATGAACTGTGCACGCGCACACACAACAAGAGATGTCAAAATGTCCCATTTTTCAGGTTTAAATGTCAGATGAGGAATAACACTGGCAGGTTAAGACAATAACAAATTGCTTGATATTCTCTCGTAGCCTTAAGGAAACCAAAAAAACTAAATTAAAATGGTGCAGCAGACAAATGTAGTTCTCAGCGTCATGTAATAGCTGAGCACATCAGGGGGTTGTACAATAAGCAGGCAATAAAGAACATGACACAAATACAAAGAAATTATACAAAGGCAAATGTCAGTTTTACAAAACAGGGCCAAAAAACTATAAAAAGTAACAGCAGGCTGCCTGAAAAATAGCAAGATAAAGGATGAATGAGATTAATAATGATGCAAAACTGATGTTTCTGTATGTAGATTTCTTTTTTTGCATTTGTCCAGACATGAAACCTGTTGCAGACCACAATTTTACATTGACTTGTGGGGAGATTGGGAAGCAAAAAATAATCTAAAACTCTCTTCACATAAAGTATGAACAGACTCAACAATGGATTCTCTTACTCATTCATAGTCTGTCCTTTGTACCACATGCAGCTTCCATGGGTTTGCTGTTTTAATTCATGCCATGCTGTAATTATGAAATCATATTATCACAATAGAATGAGGAAAGCTTCTCCAAACTGTAGCAGATAGCTTGAGTCTTTTGACTCTTTTAAAAACGCCATGAGGGAAATTCCACAGAATGTTTTATCTTCAGATCAGATCTGACATTGATTTCATATTAGTATGCAACTGATTTATCATTCTGAGTAATTTCTTAAGAAAATTTGCAAAATTAGCTTGTTCCAGCTTCCATTGATTATATTCTGTTTTCTTTCATCTTCTATGATAGTAAAATGAATATTGTTAGGTTGAGGACTGTCAGTCAGGACAAAACAAAACAAGCAGTTATCAACGTTTTCAACATTTTCTGACTATTTATTGACCAAACTATGAATCCATTAATTGATTACAACTTAATCAATGATGAAATAATCATTTGTCCATTGGCACATTTTCACTGGAAACTGTTAAAGGTTTAAATTCTCAGACCTGTGGAGAAATCAGTACATGAAAATGCTATTTTTCCTCTTGCTCTGTGAATATCCACCTTTGTGATGTTTTTTTTTTTTTTAACTCCGAGCTGCCTGTTGGATTCACAATAATACATTCTGTGGTTGTATGAGGTTGCCTTTATCTGAGGAAGGTTAACCGAGCGTGCTGCTCATTTTAAGTAGCCTCCACCTGCAAGCTGCCTGTCACAAAGCCTATTTTGTGATGGACTTTTTTCCTGTCATTTCATTATGGGCTACTTGTTTGTCACAGTCCTCTCAGGTGGTTTTCATCTGTCATCAGTCTCCATCTTTGTCTCAATCTTTTTTTTTTTTTTTTAGACACATTCATCTATCTAAAGGCTTTTACTCCCTTTTCTTCATAGTTACGTCATCACACCTGTCTGTCTTTCTTCATATTGCTTTTTCTTCCCTGACTAATTAGTGGTATATTTCTGTTCGTTATTTACATGAATTTGAATACACACATATATAAACACTTTATTTTGAGCCTCTTCCTTTCTCCATCCTATAATCCTTTCCTGCTTATCTCTCCTAGCACTAATAACTAATTAACTTTCAGAAGGTCCCAAGCCCAAAGTCCCTGAGGAAAACTGCTCCATAAAGAATTAAATCACTGTGTGTGTGTGTGTATGTGTGTGTGTATGTGTGTGTGTGTGTATTCAGCACATCTGTGCTTTCATCGCAGTGTCAAGTGTTTTTGTGAGGATGACCGTAAACATAAGCTTATGATAAAGAGATCAGAACAAACAGTCACGTGATTTTCATACTTGCGTCTCTTTTGCCCACACAGGACGTGACACCATGACAACAGAAATGCAGGAGATCGCCATCACAGAGGACAAGCCTTTACTCACGGGTCAGGCTGATTCCACCAAGGTCAGAGATGATGACACACACAAACAGATGTACAAAAATATGCACACACATGTATCTTGGCATGGAGAATCAGACATGAGCACACAAGTACATAATTGAATGGTTGTCAGTGTGTAATGCACAGGATCTGATATCTGTAAGTGTGTGTGGAAAACAAGTGTGTGTGTGTGCGTGTGTGTGTGTGTCTGTGTCTGTGTATGTATGTGAGACAGTGGTAGAGAGAGTGAGTGTGTTAGCATTTGTGTCCTTGCTGTGCATATGTGCATGAATGTGTGTGAGTGTGGGCTTTTTTGAGCCTCAGCAAAGCCTATATGTGACAACATGTGTTTCAAGCGCATGTGTGCACGACTGTGTGTGTGTGTTTATGCACAGCCGCAGCGCTGGCTCAGATCTGCCAGGGTTGACGTCAAAGCTCTGAGGCAGCTCATCTGCTTTGCTGAGCTGATGTTGCTGTTGCTGATGCAGATGCGGCGCTGCAGAGTGGTTTGCTGCTCACCGCTGACACCCTGTGGCAAAAGAGGAAATTGCACCACTAAAAAAAAACAACACTGCTACAGATTTACATAGGAGCCAAAACACAGGGTTTAATGTATTTAATTAACATCTAGACATGGCCAGGTGCAGGTGAATTTTTTAAATATTTATAGCTGGACCATTTTTATTTTATTTTTTCTAAACCTTATGCAATGCTTTTCAAAGGTTCCCAAAAGTCCTAAAGATTAAACAAAAGAAGATACATTGAGTTAATTAGCGAGATTTAGAGGTGCTTATAGGCATATTTCAGAACTTCAGACAGAGCCATACTAGCTGTTTCCCCCTTGTTTGTTTTTGTGCTAAGCCATTTTAATCACCTCCTGGCTCTAGCTCCATATCTGAGCTACAGACATGGGAGTGGTACCGATCCACTCATGTAACTCTGCAAGAATGCAAGTAAGTTGCCAAACAATTGAACTATTCCTTTAACTTTAGCTCTACAGTACTATTTATTCAGAGTGATATGAATGGTGATTCTGAGCATCCGGGACTCTATTTTGTCCTGTGGTGACGCGGGGTAAATCGATCCAAGGTTGCAAATGAACAATCCCATTAACACCACGACAGACTTCCTCCTTATGATCCCCAGCATCCCATAGGCACATGTTCCTCTACAGAGGCTCTGTGCTGCTCTGTCAGGAGTATAATGCTGTCTGTTCTGTCTGTATGGGTGTCCTCCAAATTAAACGACCACATACGTAGGTTGCGAATACTTGCACTCCATGATGACCCATTGGAGTGTGATATGCTACTTTCCAAAACCATTATTAATCATTTATAAAAAATAATTGTTTTATGGTGCTGTTGTTATAATGCTGCGGTCAAAGTCTAGCTAGGTGTAGGCACAAAAACCACTTGGTTAGGAAAAGATCATGCTTTGCATCAAAATGTTCAGTTGAAACGTGGTTACCGCTTCCTTAAAGTTTAGCAACCTTTGTCATTATGCAACAGTAAGCACCATTTTACTTTTTCACAGTTGGAAATGGGAAGTGAACAATGGTCTCCTGCAGCTTCTGCCACTTTTTGCCATCCACCCACAATCAGAACCTCACATAAGTCTCACCTCTCCTTCTGATGAAGAAAAAAAGAAACTAATCATTTTGACTCTATTCATTTGTTCTAATAATACTTCCTTCCCTCATTTCTCATAGGATGCCGAACTGGCTGCCAGGATACTCCTGGACCAAGGACAGGTAAGACTATTCAGATGGGTGTTCAGTTTCCTTTGAAATTCAGGTTTTAGACATACAAAATGTACAATAAAATCATAACAGAACAATGGCACCCATCAGGAATGGAGTACATCAGTGAGATACCTAATTTGCAAATAACGTTTGACTTGCTCATAATGAGTAACAGTTTCCCTGCCGCTCATACTTAGCTATATTCTTACAAAATGTGATACTTGTCTCCCAGACAATTGTACAAACATCACAGAAGATCTGATTCTTATCAAAGCCTCTTTATATTCAAGTGTCCTAAATCTACTATATACTGTACACTTGAAAACTTGAAGAGTACGGTTTAGAACCTGCTCTATGTGTAAAGTGCCTTGAGATAACTTTGTTGTGATTTGGCGCTATACAAATAAAGATTGATTGATTGATTGATTGATTGATACACACTATGTATTAGGACTGGATGATACATCTTAAAATGTATATCTTTTGTATATTTTACATTTTGCCAGAAACATTTGTGTTTGTAATTTGTTATTTCAATTTAAACACGCTTAAACATAAGTGCATTTGTATGTTGAAGGTAAAGGGGAAAGACGGCACTCCAGCATTCGTTTCAATTGATACAGGCATAAAGATTTAAAATCCCAAAATGTAAATATCTGGCTGTTCTCTTTCCCTTTTCCAGGAGCACAGTATTGAGACCCCTCATGGTGTTCTGCATGTGACCCTCCATGGCACACGAACCACCCGCAGGCCTGCTATCCTCACCTTCCACGATGTTGGTCTGGAAAGTGAGTATCTTTATTTCTCTTTCCCACAATCTTCGACTCGTTCAATACATTTTTTTCACTTTTCACATTCTCTTGTCTCTTTGGCAGGTAAGAGCTGCTTCTCCACTTTGTTTAAGTTCGAGGAGATGCAGGAGATTGTCAAGAATTTCACCCTGATTCATATTGATGCTCCGGGACAAGAGGAGGGGGCTGCTGCCTACCCTACAGGGTAGGACATCCACTATATATCTGTATGTTAGCATGCTCATATCCCCGCTGTGTCCCACAATAACCTTTTTTTCTTTTTTTAAATAAACTCCTCAGATATGGAAACAATCTTCTGTACTAGGCTTAAACCTAATCTCTGCCAAAAATACTTAACATTTCCATCTCTCACATCTCCCCCCTCTCCGCTCTCTAATACGCTCATGTCAGAGGTTTTAAGAAAATCCTACTTTTTCTTTTTACTCTGCGCCTCTTATTTCTTCACTTTTCACATCTCCATCACTTTT